>NW_026539147.1:0-197648 GCF_027791375.1 Indicator indicator
CATCATGGAGCAGATCCTCCTGGAGGCACTACTGAGGCAGAAGAATAACAAAGAGGTGATTGGGTACAATCAGCACAGCCTCACCAAGGGCAAATCCTGCCTGACAAACCTGGTGGCCTTCTATGACAAGGTGACAACATTCATAGATGAAGGCTGAGCAAGTGACATCATTTACCTGGACCTGAGTAAAGTCTTCAACACTGTCAGACATGCTGGAGGGAGGGGTTGGTATCCAGAGGGACCTTGACAGGCTGGAGAGCTGGGCCCATGACAATCTCATGAGGCTCAACAAGACCAAGTGCAAGGTCCTGCATCTGAGTCAGGGGAATTCCAAGCACCAGTCGAGGTTGGGCAGTGACTGGCTTGAGAGCAGCCCTGAAGAAAAGGACTTGGGGGTGCTGGTGGATGAGAAGCTCAACATCAGCCACCAGTGTGCCTTGTAGCCCAGAAAGCCAACCAGATCCTGGGCTGCATCAAGAGAACCATAGCCAGCAGGTCGAGAGAGGTGATTCTCCCCCTCTACTCCACTCTGGTGAGACCCCACCTGGAGTGCTCCATCCAGTTCTGGAGTCCTATCACAAGAAGGATCTGGATGTGCTGGAGCATGTCCAGAGAAGGGCCACAAGGATGATCAGAGGGTGGAGCACCTCTCCTATGAGGACAGATGGAGAGAGTTGGGTCTGTTCAGTCTGGAGAAGAGAAGGCTCCAAGGATACCTTCTTGTGGCCTTCCAGTATCTGAAGGGGGCCTACAAGAAAGCTGGGGAGGGACTTCTTAGGGTGTCAGGTAACGATAGGACTAGGGGGAATGGAAAAAACCCAAAATGTGCAGATTCAGAGTGGATGTTAGGAAGAAGTTGTTCACCATGAGGGTAGTGAGACACTGGAACAGGTTGCCCAGAGAGGTGGTAGAAGCCTCATCCCTGGAGGTTTTTAAGGCCAGGCTGCATGTGGCTCTGAGCAACCTGATCTAGTGTGAGGTGTCCCTGCCCATGGCAGTTGGAACTAGATGATCCTTGAGGTCCCTTCCAACCCTAACAATTCTATGATTTTATGATTCTGTGAAATAATCCCTGCTAGAGAGTTGTACTGAGGTCCCCGTTGCACCTGGAGACAAATGTTCCCAACAGCTGTCTGCTCCAGCCACAGACTAGAAGCCCATTTCTGTAGCCTCTTCCACATGGGAAGATCCTCACTGCCCTCAAAACCAGCTTCCCTACTCTCCCTGCTGTACAGTGTACTCTCCACATGGAGATGCACCAGTGACAGAATGACAGCTTTGTAACTTGGTCTTTCATTTACAATCTTTTTGATGGCTGCTGTTATCATGGGGTTACCCACAACATGGGAGAGACATGAGGTACAGCTGACCTCTTGTGCCGGAGAAGTTTTTCGGCACCAACTAAGTACAGTGTGATCATGCATGAAGTCAGTTGTTTTTCAGAGATGCTTAAACTACTCGCATTTATGGTGAGAAAAAAACACAGTTTGTTATTGTGACTCAGCTGAAACACAAAACTTGTTCCTCCCAAGGACTGAGATCTGTGCCTGAATCCTGAGCGGGCATAGCACAACCTCAAGGTGTCTAAATGGCTGAGATGATGCTTTATTGGTTTTCTCTTGTGCAGCAGCTAGTTCTACAGCTGAACTCAAACTGTTGGGCACACAATTTCCCCCTCAGAATGTTTGACAGCCCTAGTGTTTGATTATTCAGTATTTTCTCCATGAACCCCTCAGGCACAGCATGTGCATTACTACATACAGAAGACTTCCTCATGAGCCTTTTCTGAATATTTTCTTGCCCCATCTGGAGGTCTGGTCAAGAGAGCAACTGGAAATTTCCCAGGTGCTCAGGCATTTGGAAGCAGATAAATATCATCTCTTGAGATTTCCCCTAAGCCAGGTACTACAAGCACAAGACAGATATGACTCATTAGGATAATTGTTGCCTGTGTAAAATCTTGCTTTTACCTGCACTAGTTCAGGCATATGGTCCCAGGAGAAAACATGCAGTAGTTATACCACTTTTTGATGCCAGTTTCTTGTTTGCAAGGGTCTACTCTAATATGATCAGGGGGTTGGAGCACCTCTGCTACATAGACAGGCTGAGGGAGCTGGGGTTGTTCATCTGGAAAAGAGGAGGCCCCAGGGAGACCTAATAGTGGCCTCTCTGTACCAGAAGAGAACCTACAAGAAGGATGGAGAGATTCTACAAAGGCCTGTAGTGATAGGACAAGGGGCAATGGCTTCAAAGTACAGAAGATTTAGATTGGATGTTAGGAACAAGTTCTTTGCCATGAGGGTAGTAGAACACTGGAAAAGGTTGCCCAGGGAGAGGTGGCTGGGGCCCTATCCCTGGAGATATTCAAGGTGAGGCTTGACAGGACTTTGGGCAACCTGATCTAGTTAAGGATGGGTTGGACTAGATGACCTTTGGAGGTCCCTTCCAACCCAGGCCATTCTATGACTCTATAACTCCTCTATGACTCTATGATTCTATGAACTAGATGATCTCCTTTTTCTTTATGCTTTCCTTCACAGATCTTCTACAAAGATTAAATCCTGCATGCCCTGCTTTCTCTCAGTCCTGGAGAAAGTTTAGTGTCCCAGAATCAGCAGTCTTTTAACACTCCAGTTATCCACGTACTCTGTGGTACTTCAATCTCCTCAGTTTCAAAACTTCAGTGAATCTAAATCAACCAGAGACATCATTATTACAGCCACAGTTTTCCAATTTATGATATCTGTGCTGAGTCTTCTCTGTGAGACACCTGCATAAAACACCAAATCACAGGGCAATCAGAGCTGACTCTGCCTTGACTAGAGCATCATAGAAACAGGCTCAATGCAGCTGCTACTTTTCCGGTAGGCATTGGCAGAATCTGTGCAGCTTTTGTTCCCAGCTATGAATAAGATATCAGATGCAAGACCTGTGGGCTGTACATCAGCTCTAGAAGCCATCAAAGTCCCAGCTCCAGAGCAGCTGTGCTACAGAGTGCAGTGCTTGTAACTGTGTGGCTGGTACCTCCATGGGAGCACTGCCTTGGGAAAGCAGGACTGGTCCTTTGTATCCCCTGCTTTAGCAATAGAAAGGGGACCTCCTGCAATGCTCCTGTGTCACTACTTGTCTCTGGCCACAGCACAGTTCTCCGGCAAGTCAATAAAGTGACAACTATCCAGCAGCATTCTAGCAGCTCTATGATGCAATGGGCAAGACACCAATGAGTCATCTCAGAAAACAGCATTTGTTCAGTGGGATGGCTTCAGTCCCTAGGGTCCTCCCGAATGAGGTCTCCATTCCTCAGACTGAGCTCAAAGGGTTTTCCTGTGCTGTGAAAGAAATCCACAATGGGCAAGAGATGAGGAACAGGGCACTTAAAGTTGCAGGGTTTTGTAAGCAGCATGAATATGTCACAGAATCACAGAGTATTAACCAGGTTGGAAAAGACCTTCAAGATCATCAAGTCCAACCTATCACCCAACACCATCTAATCAACTAAACCATGGCACTAAGTGCCTCATCTAGTCTTATTTTAAACACTTCCAGGGATGGTGACTCCACCACCTCCCCAGGTATCCTATTCCAATGGGCAATCACTCTTTCTGTGAAGAATTTCTTCCTAACATCCAGTCTAAACCTCCTCTGGTGCAGCTTGAGACTGGGTCCTCTTCTTCTGTCACTGGTTGCCTGGGAGAAGAGACCAACCCCCACCTGGCTACAACCTCCCTTCAGGCAGTTGTCGACAGCAGTAAGGTCTCCCCTGAGCCTTCTCTTCTCCAGGCTAAACAACCCCAGCTCCCTCAGCTGCTCCTCACAGGGCTTGTGCTCCAGACCCCTCACCAGCTTTGTTGCCCTTCTCTGGACACATTCAAGCAACTCAACATCTTTCTTAAACTGAGGGGCCCAGAACTGGACACAGTACTCAAGGTGTGATCTAAGCAGTGCTGAGTATAGAGGCAGAATGACTTCTGTGCTCCTGCTGGCCACACTGTTCCTGATGCAGGCCAGGATGCCATTGGCCTTTTTGGCCACCTGGGCACACTGCTGGCTCATGTTCAGCCTACTGTCAATCAGTACCCCCAGGTCCCTTTCTGCCTGGCTGCTCTGCAGCCACTCCGACCCCAGCCTGTAGCTCTGCATGGGGTTGCTGTGGACAATGTGTAGAACCCGGCACTTGGACTTGTTGAATCTCATGTCATTGGTCTCTGCCCATCTGTCCAGCCTGTCAAGGTCCCTCTGCAGAGCCCTCTTACCCTCTACCAGATCAACACCTGCTCCCAGCTTGGTGCCATCTGCAAACTTACTGATGATGACTCAATCCCCTTGTCCAGATCATCAGTAAATATATTGAACAGGATCAGGCCCAACACCACTAGTGACAGGCTGCCAGCTGGCAGTGGCACCATTCACCACCAGTCTCTGGGCTCGGCCCTCCAGCCAGTTCCTAACCCAGCACAGAGTGCTCCTGTCCAAGCCACAGGCTGACAGCTTGGCCAGGAGTTTGCTCTTGGGGATGGTGTCAAAGGCCTTGCTGAAGTCCAAATAAATGTGTCACTTTCTCTTCATCTTTATAGAATGGAGCACTTTATAGCATTTGAGTTTGATCTACAGCTTTGGACACAAGAGTATGCATAGTAGACAAAATTACTTTTAGCTTGCTGCTGGATCCAGTCTTTCACTTCAGATATGAAAAGTTCTCATTAAAACATAACAAGGTCCTACACATTTTAAAAAAAAAAAAAAAAGAAAGAATCACCAAGCAACTCTGATACTGACAATACATGTTCCTAATGAAGAGAAACCCACCTGGTAACACTGACTAAAATAGCAAAGGATATATGTTGAAGTGACCTGACACCAGAAGCATTTCTATGTATTGTTTACATTTTTTAAGACTTTTGTAGTAAGTTCTATGGGAGGGTTGTTCCATTAATTACTGTGAGAAAACCTCAGAGAAAGACCTGCAAAGGCTAAGTGTGTCAGTTCAGGCTGGGTGCCTCCTGTCACTGCCACATAAGCTACACCTCTGGTGTCCTGAGTGTCCAACCCCATCAAGTGGACACAGGAAACGGCGTATTGCAACCCATAAATCCTGTCCCCTATAAATCCATCTGCAGAGTCATTCTCTTCCTCTTTCTTCCCTCTCTGCTCCCGTGGGAGATGTTTCCTATCGGGTAACGGTGGGGGAGTATCTCAAGGTCTCTCAGGCCTGTCTAGGCCTAATGCCAGGAGGAGAAGAGGGGGAGGGGAGGAGCAGTCTCCGATCTGGCCAGCCTGAGACTAGTTTCCCCTCACTAGCGGGGGGTGAGAAAGAGCCCTGGGGGTTTGGCTATACCCTCAGGTGGGGAGAAAGGAAGAGTTGGGAGGCCTTTGGGTGTTGTGTAAAGGACTTTGCACACTTTGGGATGTCTTTGCCACTATGCTTTAGTTTTTGTAGTTTCACCAATTGCTTTTCCATTTAAACTTTCCATCACTCTTCAGTCCGTTGGTGTGTCATTCTTTTGTCCCTCTCTGGGCAAGAGAGGATCTCTCTGGCCTCAAACCAGCACACTAAGCCACAAACTGTACTATTTTTTAAACTCCTGCACTATATTGATTCCTGCTTGAACTTTTCTTGAGTTACTCTTAACCCTAGGTCCATGCATCAGCCCTGGTGGCAGTCTGATTCCTAGCTCCCCATGTCTATTCTCCTTAGGGTCCCCTTGGATTCTAAATATGTTTCAAGACTACCACAAACTGTAGCTATATGCTTTTTAGAGAAATGCACATAACTTCTGTCTTAAATTTCAACTGGGGATGGAGTTCAAAATAATATGTGGCTTCCATGATAATTCTGAAAACACATGCATGATATATGTATGATATAGTTGACTGAACTGACTGTAAAACTTCCTGCTGCCAGTTAACACTTCACGTGGAAAGAAAAAGCAATTACAAAAATCTGCCATTTTGTTTGTAAGTAGAGAGATTTTGCTAGGATGGAAAAGAACTGTGGTCTCCAAGAAAAGGAGTTCACACACGTGGGGTGAACGTTTTGAGGACAGCATAAACCTCATTAATTGCTCTCAACTCTCTCACATTGATCCTTGCATAGCAGGGTTTCATGGAAAGCATCAAGACAGTGTTGTTTCTGTAGGCAGTACTTTGTTGGCTCCAGCCACATAAATCCAAGGGTTTGTTACAAAGAAATAATAGCTTAAAATGTGTCTTGTTCTCTAGTCAAACACTAACTTCACCAGCTGTGCCCAAACCTGGAATGGAAATGAAACAGCTTTGTTCTGGCTGGTGATCATATCATCTCAAACAAATGTTTTCATTTTCCAGACTACTGAAAGACCCAATGCTTTGGGCCACAAATCTCCAAAGGCAGTGTCCATGGCTATGAATCTGGTCAAGGTCAGTGGTGGCAGGGACTAGAGTAGTGAACACCACGGTACCAGTAGTGATGGTCCTGTGTCTATCTTGATGAGAGCAAAATTTCAAAGCAGTACCTAGAAGCTGGTGACTTAGTACTGAAGATGAATGGAGAGATTTATATCATGCCTCTTAATAAACTAGAAAACATAGCTAAAAATATACAAGCAGAGGATGGTCTTTCAAAAATGAAAGCCAGAAAACCAACCAACCAACCAACCAAAAAACCCCACAAACCACAAAAAAATCCCCAACAACCTGAGACTACAGCTTGGAAGCAACTGAATATGAGCAAGCAGTGTGCCCAGGTGGCCAAGAAAGCCAATGACATCCTGGCCTGTATGAGAAATGCTGTGTCCAGCAGGAGAAGGGAGGTGATTGTGCTCTTGTACTCAGCTCTGGTGAGGCCACACCTCAAGTATTGTATCCAGTTTTGGGCACCTCAATACAGGAGAGATGTGGAGGTGCTGGAGCAAGTGCAGAGGAGGGCAGCGAAGCTGGGGAGGGGCCTGGAGAATAAATCTTTTGAAGAGTGACTGAAGGAGCTGGGGCTGTTTCGTTTGAAAAAGAGGAGGCTGAGGGCAGGCCTCATTGCTCTCTACAACTACCTGAAAGGTGCTGGTCTATTCTTACAGGTAATTAGTGATAGAACAAGAGGAAATGGCCTCAAGCTGCAACTGGGTAGGTTTAGACTGGATATTAGGAAAAGTTTTTTCATAGCAAGAGTGGTGAGGCATTGGAATGTGCTGCCCAGGGAGGTGGTTGAGTCATCAACGCTGGATGTGTTTAAAGGTCATTTGAATGTGGTGTTTGGGGATACGGTTTAGGGGTGAACTTTGTAGAGTAGGATTATCGGTTGGACTTGGTGATCCTCAGGGCCTTTTCCAACCTGAATGATTCTGTGATTCTGTGAATGTTTTTAAGTACACACATGTATCTGTTACAAAGAACTCCTGTGTGTAGGTCCTCTGCGTGACCCAGTTACAGTAGGGATTTGTCCTTTGCCCATTCGTCCAAGTTGTAATAAGGAACTCTAGAGAAGGAAAAAGTAACATATAGTCTGCTACTCTTTAATCATTCTTCTGGAAACTACCTAGCAGCAGTTCTTTGGAGAGAAAGGTGTTTCCCTTTTGCATGAGGTATTTTCCACCCCTGAATACTAAGGGGAACAATTTGAGATGTAGAAGCAACAAGTGCAAACTAGTTCATTAGACTGAAAGGCCACTGAGAATAGCAGTGATGACTCCATCACAGTTAGAAATAAGTTGTTGCAATTACTCTTATCACAACACTGAATCTGATAGGGGACCTGGATTACTGCCTCACAGAGCCAGGAAGTGGGACTTCAGTCCATGCCCCTCAAAACCATGCAGGTGCAATCATGCAAAAGTCAGGAGCAACATGCACTGTAACTGATGCTATATTTAGCAAAAAACATACAACGAAACATTAAGGTATTTTCTGTATATTTTCTTTCTTTCTCATTTTTTTTTTTTTTTGTAAAAAAGAAAAAAAAGTATAAAACATACATTAGATTTAGACCATACTGTGACTGATATGATCAAGGGATGGCCCTGCAAGCGTACGTGTTGGAAGGGCTGACAATCATTCATTGGAGAAGTGGTTTGACCACTCTGAAGTAAAAACCACCTTGGCAGGTCTCTTGCCCTCCCATATGACTTATTTGTGCCCACAGTCATGCTGTTGCTTTAAATGCAGACTCAAACAACAGAAAAAGGAGGTTTCATTAAAAATTCTGCAAATATGAAGTCATAGCAGCCTCAATCCAGATTAATTCACCCTTCAAGAAGAATGATCTAAGTGTGTAGTTAAAAACCCCAATGAGTTCCTCATTAATGCCAATACCTAGGCTATTTGATGATCTTCATAATCTGGTAACTCTGTGACAAGATTTTTTGTATATATGGATTATAAAACACTTGATGATGATGAAGAAGAGATGTATGAAGAACCTCACCAGAATCTCCCCTATGCAAGTACTTTGACACTTCCTCAGTGACAAATGCATTTCAAAACACATCAGTAAGTTGATTTTTAATCCATCTGGCATGATCCTCATAAATTGCATAATTAAAGTATTTTAATCAATTTGTTATGAAAGATTCCTTGAAAATGTCAGCTATGTTATGAATACAGTTACCTATGTCAACCAGATCCATAATTATGTCAAACAAGATTGTTACCTTTCTTTGACAATTGCTGAATTCCATGAAAATGTAAGTAACAAACTTTTATAATTTGCACCATATCACAGAATTGTCAGGATTGGAAGGGACCCCAAGGATCATCTAGTTCCAAACCTCTGCCATGAGCAGGGACACCCTCCACCAGACCAGGCTGCCCAGAACCACACCCAGAAGTCTGGCCTTAAGAATTTCCAGGAACGGGGCTTCCACCACCTCCCTGAACAAACTGTTCCAGTGTCTCATTACCCTCATGGTAAAGAACTTTTTCCTAACATCTAATCTAAACGTCCCCTCCTCTAGCTCGGATCCATTCCCCCTAGTCATATAATTACACGACACCCTAAGAAGTCCCTCACCAGCTTTCTTGTATGCCCCCTTCAGATACTGGAAGGTCTCCTCAGAGCTTTCTCCTCTCCAAACTGAATCGTTGGTGTACCTTTTGTGGTCTCTCCAGGAGGCTGGTAACACAGCAGAGATCACAGCCTTCACATAACACATCCATAGTAAAGTGTTCTTATACTATTAGCACTATTTAGTATGTAGTACATGTAGAACTAACAGACACAAACATTAAATGTCTCATATTGGACAGCAGTTAACTAAAGAGCAAGTTGATAGAGATGAACAAGAGACAGGAATCTTTAATCACTCAAGCAGCCTACTTCTTAATGGAGCTGTCAACAACATTCGCACTAATTCCGCAATGAATGAAATTTTGCAGTGAAGCAGTAGTTCATGAGAAGAGAGGGAATTGGCTATTCAAAGATAAGGAAGAGTACATGGAACTCTGCAACAGCAAAATACGGACCACAGCCCTTCAGACTGATGCATGCTGTACCTGGGAGGGATGTGGCACACAAAGCTCACTCAGCTTTACCTCCAGAAAGAGAAGCAAACACTCAGCTGCTGCTGTACCCCTGTCCCTGGGTTTCATGTTTAGATGCTCTTACATAGCAGAGCACTGGGAGGGAAACTACCCAGTTTCCATCTGGAATGCTGTTATTCACATTGTCTTGTAATTTATTTCTAGTCTTGCAATGAAAAGCCTGACATTCAGCCTTGACTAATACGATTTTTGTTTCTTTTTCCCCAGAAGGCCATTCTGGTATATGGGAGCAAGATCGATGGGGGGAGACTGAGAAAGCTACAGAAGTGCAATACTGAATCCCAACAAAGCAGTGTGGGTACTACACACACTCCCCCTTCTAGCCATAGCTTAGGGACTGAGATAGTAGGATCACTTGTTGCCACACCATAACAATCTAGTTTAAGAGGAAAGTTTCCATCCTACAGACATGAAGCAGCCTTGTGAAGAGCAAGGAAAAGACCAGTCTCAAGCAACCAAGCGGAACATCAGGCCTGGGTATAAAGCTGTCAGTACAAGACATTGGCATACAAAAGCTTTCCTGCTCTTCTCATAGCTCTCAATACAGAGGATGGTACAGATTTCTTCACTGTGCAAAAGAAAAACACTGGGGGAAATGGGAAATACAAAACCAAATAATTTTTAGTCCTGAGATCTGTGAGGGCATTCGTGGTTGTGTCCATCCAGGAACAGCTAGTGGTCACTGGCCCTGAAGTCTGAAGTGTTAAACCTGTTTCACTGGCCTTCTACTTCAGATCAATCACCTTCACAGAGCTGTGGAGCTCTGAAACTGGTACAGACTTGTTTTAGCCACTCACCTTTACTCAAAAAAAAAAAAAATTGTTGAAAGAGTAACTTGTCCTTGCAAGCTTGAGAGCAGCTCAGGACTGGTCTGCTCTACAGCCTGCATGATGATGGTCCAGGACATGAGAGTAATATTACTGCTGTGCTCTGTGAATCCATTACTGAATAGAAATGGGGTTTGTGTCCTCAGATCTCATGCGCATGAGATTTGGATTGTGGGATGAGTTGATGTGGCACAGACTTGGCATTCATAATTGCAGACTGCTCTGGCTTTCCTTCAGCTCATCCTTGTGGGGTACTTTTGATGTGACTGTAAGCCAGTGTCGTGGGAGCTGCCCATCCACTGGCTTGTGGGCTCAAGCTGCTGTCAGCACTGGCACTGGACCAGTTGTGTTTGGTATTGTATTATATATACACTATCATTATAGTGTGACAGTTTACAAGGACGTGTAGCAATAGGACAAGGGGCAATGGTTTTGAACTCCAGAAGGGTAGATTTAGACTGGACATTACAAAGAAGTTCTTTATTATGAGGCTGGTGGAACACTGGAACACATTGCCTAGGGAGGTGGTGGAAGTCCCACCCTTGGGGACAGTCAAGGTCAGGCTTGATGTGTCTCTGAGCAACCTGATCTAGTTGGGGACATTCCTGCTAACTGCAGGGGGTTCAGACTAGGTGACCTTTAAAGGTTCCTTCCAACCCAGAGCATTCTATGATTCTGTAGGATTCAGCAGCAGTTACGATACCTCCCTGAAAGTAAGCATTTCTGATGGGAGGGGCCTTTTAATTTCCTACTCATGCAAATGTACTTTGCCCTTGGTATTTAGACACCTCAATCTACATTGATTAAAACATCATTTTAGCAGAATATATTACAGGTCTAAATTATGCTTCAGTTTTAACCAAACAATCAACAGCAGCAAGCTTTTGGTCCACACATGAATTCTCTGGCATAAAGACAACTGAATCAGCCAGTTCACTGAGAGGGCACAACTTGGTTATCTACCACTTTTCACACTAAGACTTGAACTTACTGAAGAGAGCTGATGCTTCAGTCAGGGAGAGCATATATGCCCTGTTTCCCATTGCAGCAGAGAGGGAGCCCTGAAAAGCTGCTCTAAGTGTAAGCAAAGTTTTGCTGCTCACTCCAGCTGGATGCAGCCAAGTGGTTCCCAACATGGAAGGCTGCAGAAAGAGCCTGCAATGGGATTCGCAGAAAGTTGTGCCCCACTGTGCCAGGCCTCTGTGCTATTTAAGACTCCTCCTGTTGAGCAAATCCTTTGCAGCCAGTGTTGTAGACAAGCCAGGCTAGCAATGTTTATCATACATAGTCATCACAGCCTTTGCAGGGTTATGTTCTGCTTAGTTTTTGTTAGCTTTGGATTTCATGTCTATACTAAACAAACTCTGCTGATTTTGAAATAGCTGATTTTTTTTACTTACATAAGGGCATATTCATTGTCACACATCCCTGCTGATAAAATAACTGGCCTGCTGACCTCAAAGAAGTTAGACATTGCAGCACAAACACTATTTCCAGTAACTCCAGCTGGAAATTTTCCAGGTGATTTTTTTTTCCTTCAGAAACCAATGATCTGATAAATTAAAAAGGCAACAGAGAAATTATTTAATCACTGGTTATAGTTTTCAATGGAAAAATAGGTGATGTCTTTTATATGATAAGCCTGTACAATTTAGGTCTTTAACTAAAAGTTAAAAAATAAACAGGTCAGACCAAGATGTCTTACTTTAATCAAAACGATGCAGAGGGGACTTCTCTAAATAGAACATCTTATTTAGAGGTGTTCTTAGCACTTTCAAAAATAAATATGTGAAGAACTTCATTTTTTCAGTAAATGCCAGCCTTTTGAGATTTGATGTTGAGCATGGACAAAAGGTAGGACCAAGGTGCTGAAATTTCTCATAGAAGTTTTGCTTCTAGATTGATTTCAGCCTATGTAATGCAACAAAGCTGTGGAACAAATAACTACCCATTGCAAAGTAGATGATTACAGCCAGGGGAAGTTGCTGGCAGTGGATCACGGCTACAGAATGGCTACTTAAAGCATTTTCTTTCACTATCTAGATGACAGCACAATAGGGAAAATAATTTCTTTTCTTGTAAATGGGATTTCTGGGGGGAAAGGATGTCCGTCTCAGCACAGTCTTCATTTCAATAATGTTCAAATATCATAGGGGTGAGGATACTTCACAGTTCATTGTAAAGCAGACCAGCAGTCTCGTGCTGACCCAGTCTCTTCTAGTACACTAAAGCATTAAAAAAATTTATTTTTCCTTTCTCTCTCTCTGCTTTCCCCACCCCTACCCTCCCACCCCACCCCTCAAAGATCACAGCTCAGCTAAGGGGAGATTCTACCCTTGTCAGAATGAGGATTTCTTAAGTAATTTCTGGTTGTCTTGGAAATTGACTGGTGTATTTGCAATAAAGTATTCCAAGAGCATTTAGGGCATTCTTTCACTTTGGTTGTTTTTCCTTTTTTTTTGCTTGAGGATCTGTTGGTTCTCTCTTTAGAGCTGTGAAGACATCAAGCACTCCCACACAGGTATCCAACTGAAATCAATGTTTATCCTTTGGTTTCAAAATCTGGTCAAATGTTTAGGATGATTACATTTAATTTAAAACAGACATTGAAAGCATTTAGGCTTCTACTGCTGAGTTCCAGACTATAACTCCTACTGCAACACATGGTAAGTGGGGACTTGCTGTCTTCACTTCTGGAAAGGACACAGTAAAACGTTTAAGCAAGTTTAAATATCTGGGCCACAGTTGAATGAGTTACCTTTGACAGTATTTTGATTATCAACAAACCTAGAGGGCTTTCCTAGATACCACCTGTCTCTAATCCACAGCCTTCCTTGAAGCAGCATAATCTTATCTCTGCTTTTATGGCACTGCTAATTCTCAGGCACTCATGTATTAATGAGTTTAATACCTCCTTTTGTTATGTATATAGTTAATTTGCTTTTCTCTAGGAGCATCGGTGGCATCCATCTTGCAACAGAGAACATCTCTGAAGTACGACTGAAATGTCATGACTGTGGTGTGTCTAGCATAATTTCCCCAGCCCCCAAACAGCCTTCAGACAGCTCAAGGTGCAGATGATCAAACAAGATCATAAAACAAAGAAAATCCTGGATGTACTCAATAGTCAAGAGTATATATGAAAAATGTATACTCATTATGATACTTGCACTTGAAAATTTAGGAAATTAATTGGTAAAAAGTTGACACCCTAAACCAAACTAGAAAGCAGAAAATTTTGTGGTGCTGGTCTGTAGTTATTTCACTGTGTGCAAGTGTAAATATAGAAGAAATAACTAGCAGCTTCTAATTTGTAGGGGCTTTTCTTTTGTAATTTGCAACTACTTTGTTACTCCCACAAGAATTCAGACTTGTTTGTAATAATCTCTTCAATAAAATAGTTATCTTTGTAGAAAAGCTTGCCTACATTGCAAGAGAAAACTTTGTTGAACCCACAGATGATTACAAGGTTGAAACTTCCAATTATTGCAACTGAATACCCTCTGAGTTCCAGAAGGTTGAGATTATTCATTTTAAAAATCTTTGCTGTCTTGAACTCTTCCCAAGATTTAGACATTCAAAGTTGATTTCTCCCTTTATGCTCAGTGGCTTTGCACTCACTGAACACAGGCTCTCATTGCCTTTCACATTTGCTTTCGTTGACCCAATCCCCAATTAGAAGTGGATAATAAATATTTGCACTTAAAATTAGTAACTCAGCCTGCTGTTTTGAGGAAAAGGTCAATAGCTTCATTTCTGTCTTTTAAAGCAACAGATTTTTAATCTAAGTTCAGTGCTAGCAATGTGAAAAGGTTGTACAAGAATTTCGCTCCACAGGGGTGATCCTCATTGCATTGAGAGCAAGAGTGGCTGCACTCCAATGGACCTCAATGCTTCCAAGCCATGTGGAGGATGGTTCATGCCTGGCAAAGCAAGTATCTTTGGTGCCTGTCTTGACATGCCCCACACTGCAGCAGGGGATCTCGCAGCACCTCACAGAATCACAGAATTGTCAAGGTAGGAAGGGACCCCGAGAATCACCTAGTTCCAACCCCCCTGCGATGGGCAGGGACACCCTCCACTAGATAAGGTCGCCCAAAACCAGCCTGGCCTTCAAAACCTTCAGGGATGGAGGCTTCTACCACCTCCCTGGGCAACCTGTTCCAGTGTCTCACCACCCTTATGGGGAAGAACTTCTTCTTAATGTCTAATCTAAATCTCTCCTCCTCTAGCTTGTATCCATTCTCCCCAGTCCTATCACTACCCAGAACCCTAAGAAGTCCCTCCCCAGCTTTCTTATAGGCCCCCTTCAGATATTGGAAGGCCACAGTAAGGTCTTCTCAGAGACTTCTCTTCTCCAAACTGAACAACTCCAACTCTCTCAGCCTGCCCTCTCATCATCCTCATGGCCCTTCTCTGGACAGCTGAAGAGCTGTTCAGGATTCAAAACTGGTGAGGTGACATCAGTACGGCCATGTGCTTCACCTTTTCTTTTATCTTTCTTAATTCTTATCTCCATCTCTGGGGTAAATGGACCAGATCTCCAACCTGTACAACAGGGAGCAACAATAAAATTGATTTGCACTGTGAAATACACTGTAATGAAGGCCATCTGACCAGAAGTGGCCCATTTGCCATTTTATCTAGGCCAAATCACTTCAAAGACAGAGTTTTCTCCTTATCTTTCAGCTGCCTGGGTTTATGTAAGCTCTATGCCATTACACTAATTAATTATTTTTCTCTTTTAATTCCAGTGTCTGCTTAAAGAGAACAATAAAAATTGGGCAGAAGGTGAGATAAGATAGAGGCTCTACCATTTTCCAGATTAACCCAATTGCTTTGTGTCATTGGAAGACATAACACTTTCCTCTTGTGACTAATGAAACTGAAGCCTCAGAAATCCCTATAAAGGGAGAGTGTGCTCAGCCCCACTCATGCTCCTCTTGTAATTGCCTGGAACAAGCAGAGCGCTCTAGATGTGGCTATCTAAACTTGCCAGTGAGGAGCTAGGACAGGCAAACCCGTAGACAGACATACCTATTTCCACTGCCTGGTCACAGCCAGACATACTGAATGTCTTTCCCAATCACATTCAAAGAGGAGGGGCTCCCACCCACAAAAGTGAGAAGTCCTTCAACCCCATGAAGCCAAATCAGGTACAGAGCTCAGAGCCATCAGCCTTAAACCTTTCAATTCTATAATTCTTCCAAATGTTGACAGTTGGGGGGGGTTGCCTGATATACGCTACCTCAGAGATTAAATTGCATAGATTTTTCTCTGGTTTTCTCAATGCCTGTATGTGGCCTACAGCATTTAATGGTGCTTGAAGACTGTGTCAACAGCACAATGAGGCAGCATCCATGCCACAAGGACTAAGCTGTCATTCAGTCAACTGAGGATGGTATATTGGGCAGAGTAACATCTTGTGAGGACCTTTGGGGGAATAAAAGATCTAGCAGGGAATGGTGAATATCTTCTAAGAGCAGAATGAGAGAAATCACTGAAAATTTATAATAATGTTTATAAATTAAATGTAAGAAAGAAAATAGTCCAAGGATATATTCACTGCTTGATAGATATCTTGTTTCATGATTACATTTTTTTGGTCTTTTAAAGTCAACCTCCTACTGTGTGTGTGGTATGTGGTATGTAGTGTGCTGTGGCATTAACTACTGCTTCAGAAATATGGAAGCAGGCTTACTACATAAGGACAACAGGATCTAGGAAATTAGAATTCTACATGAAGGCCCATTTTAAGTTGGTACCTGGATAAAACCAGTTGTCCCTGCACAAAGCCCAAGAATATGCATAAGCAGTTATCCAGACAAACGTCCATGAGTGAGAGCACCTGGAGATGTCACAGAATATTTGTGCAAGCTCTATTTTCTGCAAATAGAGCACATAGACACTAATCCACCAGAGGATAAAGCACACCACTTAATTCTAAGCATAGGAGTAATTCCCATTGCCTTTGTATGGTGTATCCAGGCAGATCTGCTGGCTGCACTTCAGAAAAGCCTTTAATAAGTTTTATTTTATTTCAACAGGTCTGCACGTGTGTTTCATATTAAATCTCTGCCTTGAGTACTTTGCTAGAGTGTCTCACTCTCAAGATGGGCTCTACTTTCTAATTTCCTTGAACTAGTACTATTTAATGCCAAAAAAAAATAATTCTTGTCTTGCAAGCACCAAAGAAAGGTGAACAGGATGAAGCTGCAAAACCTGTTCGAGAAGGATTCAAGGTAAGGGAGTCAAAAACACTGCACTAAGCATGCAGTGGAGGTTCCATTTTATTTCTGACAGCAAGTCCTCATATCACTCTCACACTAGCTACTTTTGCCCTGAGGTTTTAAGTGATCACACAATGAAGACCGTATGCACAGAGTTTGGAGAATGACAGTCTGACACTTACAGGCTCAGGGACAAGGCTTAAAGTGGCAATAACCAGAGGATCCCTGATGCTTCACTACAGGAAGCAGCATATTTAGATGGTGTGTAGGCAAAGCACCTCTTTTCAAAGTGACTGGTACTGTCCTGCTCTGCACAGCCCTGGGCAGCCTTCAGCCTCCCTCCCAGCAGCACAGCCTGCCAGCTGGGGCCCTGGGGTCACCAAGGCACTGAGAGATGACTTCTTTTATTATACACACATATATCATCTTGCTTTGACTTCAGATCCCAGCACAGTGACTGCACATGAGAGGATAGTTTGCAAGGTCTCTACCGACATGCAACACTTTCTTTAGAGCACAGATGCTGCCATTTGCTTTTCAACACCTTCTTGTAACTTTACACACATAGATTGGGTCTATTTAGAATCAACATATCATAGCATAAAGTTTATAGCTGTCCTCAGACCCACTTCCAGGAAAAGACTTTGACTGTGTCACCCCACACCACCATTACCTCTGCTCCGTGTCTGCTAAGGTCGTTGTGCTTCAAGTCAAGCAGAAAAAGTATGTACTGGAAGACCAGACCTTATTTGGCTTTCTCTTGGTGCTGGACCACCACAAAAAACAGGCATATTCCCTGCCAAACTCCCCTACAGCACATCCACTCACTCTCCCCATGGTTAGAAAGAGTATGACATACTTGCTTAATACAATTATTCTTGTTTCAGGTATAGTGTCTCTCTTCATCCCATCACCTCACCACTGAGTTTTCATTAGCTGACTGATCTTTATGCCTTAAATACTCTGCTCTATTTAGGTGAAATAGGTAGACCTACACCTGTCTTTGAAATTAAAGGAAAACACCTGAGGACTTCCAGAGCAACCTGTCCTTACCTGGGCAAGGAGGGTACCAAAATGAAGTCATACCCAGGTGTCCTCCTGGCTGTAGGTTTCATCATACCTCAGAGTAGCTATCTGCATGTTTTGCACATCAGCCTCTGGTTTCACCTAAGGTCAAGCCTTCAGCTTGTCTTCTGGAGGAGCAAGGAATCTAGTCCTAAGGACACTTGGTGGTACCCTTCAAAATACAGCATATGAAAATTGGTGTTTCGGTGCCTCCCAGTCTGGCCACAAGTCTTTGCAGTGGTTTGGTATATTGAGAAAAGCACCATATTCTGCAGTTAGAAATAAAGTTATCTGCACTTACATTTCTTCTAAAAGGAGGGAAGAAAGAGGAGAAAAAAATGTTCCAAACACACTCTCAGAATGCCTGAAATTTTTAAAAACACAACCACAGTTTCCAAAAAGAAAATGAAGGAGATAGAGTGATTTTCACTGTGGTAATTTCAACACAAACTGCGTGATTTTGGCATGTCTTATGTTCATGACTGCTAAGGATTCTCATGCTTACAGAGAAGGTGGAACTGAAGAAAAGAACCCCCAGCATGACAGAAACAATAGGACCATCCCTTTGTGTATCCTGAGGCAGCCCATTCACCAGTTATATATATAGGTGCTAGACTAACTCTCCTACCACGTACTAATCAGAACTACCAACATACCTAGAGTTCTGCAAAAGGTGAGGCAGCACACTGAATTCAACTTGGTGTCAAGTCACTGGGTGAGGGCAGCACCTACAACAAACCACAAAGATAAAGTTGTCAGTGTCAAGGCAGTACTCTGTAATGCTTCAAGATACTTAACCTTCAGTTGGAGCACGATCAGCGACACCACTGAGTGAAGATGCTTTGCACAGTCTGTGCATGTGTCAGCCCTTGGATCTCAGTGGACTCCCTACAACACTGGTGCTCCAGCTGTCATGTACTCCCAGGCTGGCATGGAGTAATGGCAGGCTGAGCATCTGGTTCCCTGCATTCATGCTGGGTTTCCATAGCTCTTTTCCATAAACAGTCTGATCTCTGTTTCGATAGTACATGTGTAGTTTTCTTCAAGACCTCTGTTTCCACCTCTGGCTATCCACTCCACCCTTCCTCATACTGCATCACAATCCTTTTCTCCAGCATCTGCTGTAAGGAACGCATTTGTTAAAGGGACAAAATCTTGAAAGATGTACAGGAAGAAGTCCATCAACACCACTTCCATCCCACCCTGTTTGTTGGAGGGGAGCCAAGTGTTAGCCAGCCACGGAGAACTTTGCAGGGACAGTGCATTTTAAAATAAATGTTTGTCAAGGGCACATTGCCCTCATATCAATGGAAAACAGGCCACCCTGGAAGGAAATCTGATATCTGAGAGTGCCACTTTTCTCAGCCAAGGGCAACCACCTGCCCAGGGTGCTGCAGGTGTGAGGGGACCATATGCATCACCCAGCTACCACTGGGAGCAGAGACACTGCCAAATTGCTGTTGGTGTACATGACTCAAGCAGAAAACAGAGGGGCTGTACTAGGTGGGCCAGATGCAGCTGACCATGCTGGAGTCGAACCAGGCCTTTGCAGCCTCTGGGAGTGCTACCGGCCAGTTCCCTGGCCTCACTGCCCAGCTCTGCATTTGGACGGCTGATTTTGAGTCCAAAAAAAACTAGACAGTGATCCTCTTGATGTTATACACTCCATGTGCTTTATGAAGTTAAAAGCCAAACTCTCTGCCCTGAGCAGCCCCCCACACAGGAGGTGCCACAGACGAGTCCCTGCAAACTCCAATGCAAACACCTCTGCAGGCACAGCATGCAGGTGTACAGCAGGTGCTCGTTCCAGCTGCAAACCACTAGACTGATCTGCTGAGATAGAGCTGAGCACTCCCCTCAGCACTGTCTGCTCTGAAGCAGTGATTTTGTTTCTTTTTTGTTGTTTTTTTCCCTATGACACCTCCAATGCCCAGTGTCTTCCTGCAGCAGTGAAGCAGGTTTTAGAGGAGCACAGAACTGGAGCTGGCAGACTGAACCAGCAGAGACTGCACAGAGAAAAATGAAGGATACTAGTGTACACAGCTCATCAGCATGCACTGGACAGGTGATTCACTGCTCTGGCCAAACAACAGCCACTGTAGTATACAGTGACACCATCACAGACTCATATGTACTGTATTTATGCCACACCTTCAGGAAAAGTCATACACCAGCATGAATATTTTCCATGTATCTTTATACTGTTACATCTCCCAAGATTAAAACTACTTGAGTACCAAGGAATTCTCAGTAGAGACATGAGGGAGGAGGAGAAATGTGGGAAAATTTAAGACCTCTGGAAGTCATATAAACCAGTCCTCCCATAAATTAGGGCAGTGTGAGTCTAGGGCTCACACCCAGCTAGGATTTGAAATAAATGTCTTACATTAATCAAGTGTGAAGGCAAGAAGGCTCCCAACTCTCCATCAAGAGAAGGCATGAATTTCCAAGTCCTTGTGATCTCTGTAAATGTTTAATGTTCCGTTGTTTAGAACTGGTTACTTCAGACCCTGAGATCAGACTGATGAACTTTTTCAGGTTATGTGGTAAGCAGGAAATACTGTAGCAAATCTGACAGCTCTGAGTCAGTAGGGAATGGGTACAGGGAGAATAGAGGTAATTTATTACAGGAGTGGTGGCAGTCATATTTCTCTGCTAGAGTTTGGGGGAGCTTATGTGGGAAGGAGACCTATTTTGGAATCAACAAGGAGCCAGTGCATCGGACACGGTTCTATGCTGTGTCCCACTCCCCATGGGCAATAACAACTGTTCCATTGCCTAGCATCATTAGGAGAGAGTCGTTCTCTGCTGAGCACAGCAAGCACCACCCTTTCTTTGCCCTCCCTGGCTCTGAAATCCTTATTGTCAACAGCTGAATAGAAAGGCTATGCAGTAAGTCTGAATCAAATAGATACGATGAAAACAAACAGGAGAATTTAAAATGAAAGCTGCTGCCTGATGCCAGGTAAAAAATAATCAGGTTGCTTGATCACTATTGTGATTGCTATCAGAGAAGTGTATGTATATTTACTCTGTTTCCTCTCTATTGTCCAACCTGCCCTGGTCTTGTATAATTTACAGGTAATTAAGTCAGCAAAGATTATTGAAAAACAGAAAAGGATGACAACCAAACTCTTTTATTCATTTGCCAATGCAACTGTGGTATAATCTACCATTTAGCTTTGGAAATGCCCCCTACAGATTCATGCCAGAGGGAACTTTAACTATGCCAAAACCTAAAGGGAAGGAATTGTATCAGACTAAGAATCACTTTGGAAAATAATTTCTGCCAGTAAAAGGCCAATTACGTCTAAGACTTCACCCCTTAAGGGTTTACAGAGCTCTAAATCCCATAGAAGCCAAACCGGAGAGTACCATTTTGGGTCCATGGAAAATTTGTCTAGATAGGCCATTAGAGGGAGAGAAAAGAAATGGTACTAATCAGGGTAACACAGAGACTGGGAAAACATTTAGATCTACAATGGTCTGTAAGAGCTGTCTCCAGAGATGTCATGATAGGCATATCCATGGAGAAAGTGGGCATTTGGTGGCTTTCTGGCCAGAGCATTTGGGGTTACAACAGTCATTTTCTTAACAAAAAGTTTTCATTGAAAACATATTTTTTTGCAGGAAAAAAAATATTCTGAACCATTTAAGAAACATAACAGTGAATATGCTCCTGGATTTTGAAGTTCCAGAGCTAAATGAAATTTTCTGTCATTCTTTTATTTAATTTCCCTTATGCACAAAAAGACTACTGATTTGCTGCCTCTCAAGCTGCTTTTCATGGCAGTGCAGTTGTACAGATCTCCTGTGCTGGAATGAGTTGCACTTTCTGCAAACAAGAGTACCTCTTCTATGGCCTGATGTCCATCTTCTAAAACATATTTTTCATTCCACTGCCAAAAGACCATTTCAGAATGAAGCCATGAAAGCCTACAGACTTAGATTAGATTCTGTCAAGGTCAGAATCTGTCCTAAATTCCAGGGACATCTCATGTTAAAAAAAAACACAATATGTTTACTTTTATTGCCTGCTGCATCATGGCAGTGGGTGACACAAAGCCATTGTGAGGGTCAGTAGCAGGATAGAGTAGCATTTTAAAATATTCTGAATGTAATTGACTAAGTAGTCAGCTCACCAATCCTAATGGGCTGGCAGTTTCAAATTAAACTGAGTCCACATCAGAGGATAAGAGCATGAAAAATGGAATCATAAAAATGGAGCCAGTTTCCATTCCTGATCATGAACATACAGACATATCAGCAACTTAGAAATCACCAGCTATTAGTATATTGGCAATTCAAGCAGCTTGAAAATAGCCATAGAAATTTGTACCCAGACCACTACCCCCTGTCGTGTCCTCTCCCTCCCCCCCCCCCCCAAAAAAAAAATCAACTAACCATGACTGCAGTAAAAACATAGAGCCCAAGTGGTAAATTTCTGAGGTACCTATTAAGCTGGGACTAGAGGCGAGATAAAAAGCAAGGGGTGAAGGGTACAGAAAAAAGCATGCATATATTGCCAACCTTAATTATCTAGACCTCATGAGTCAGAATTGTAAGGGTGAATTGAAAATTCTCAGAAATTGGATGTTTTGTCCTACAGATTTTTGAGACTTTAGTTTGTACCTTTTGCATGCACTACAGGGTCAACAAACAAGTGTTTCTGTAATAAATCTGAGAGCCTCCCTCATTGCACAGCCAGGGAGGCACTAAGGTTAAAAAAATATAAACACCAGAAAACATGTCCAGATCTAAATAGGAAAAAAGCATCATGAAAAAAAGGAGAGGTTCTGCTACTGACTGACATGGAAGAGGGAGCAAAACTTGTCTAAACCTTTCCTCCTCCCCAGTAAGAGCATGCCTGAAATTGCAGTGGTTCCATGAAAGATGGCATCAGGTCATGCCATAGCTGAACAGGCACCAAGATCATGGTGATGCTCTGCTAGCTGTCACCTCAGTGTTGCAAGCTGTGGTGGGAGAAGGCAGAGAGGACTGAGCTGGCTGCATGTAGTTAGGTAGGATCAGTAGTACAGACATGCCTGTGTGGTGCCACACCAAAGCTAACAGGACTCTGATACGTTCAAGCCCCTTTATTGAGTTTGAGACCTCGACCTGGCCCACAGGTCAGCTCTGCACTGTGCAAAGATACCGTGGGGAGCTGTGTGCACACCAGAACTTGAAGCAGCATAGAGAAGCATGCACTTGCTTGTGCATTTTGTTTAGCTGTGGCTTTGGTTGCCTTTTCAGTGTTGTGTTTACTGAAAAGAACAAGCAGGTTTCCTTTGCTGTAGGACCCAAGGCTGAGTTGCAAACCTTGTTACAGAAACAGGGGAAGGAGGGAGAGAAAAACATCTCCTGAATTTACTGTAGTTTAATCTGATTGGGGAATTTGGACTATTACTGTGTCTCCTGCCCCCTTCATCTGCTTTTACAGATGAAGTATTGGCTTCAACAAGGAGATGGGCATCTGCCAAAGAGGAGAAGGCAAACTGATTTAAGATCCTTTGGATGACACTATTTTAGAAACATTACTAGTTTAATAAATAAATGAGATGACCTTTCTATGACCTGTGGACAAATACCTACTGAATTCTCATCTTTGAAGTGCTGAGGCTTCCATATCTCAGAGTTGCTCCAGCAAGTTCTTCCAGATGGACTATAAAGTTGGGGTAGGGCAAATTGGCTCAGGCATCATATCAAGTTAAAAAAAAACCCCAAACTACTCTCAATCATGAACCCCTTAATGAGTCCTATTCTTAGGACTTCCAGTGTACCTACATACAAAATTTTTTTCCAGGCTTTCTGGAGAAGTAACAGTGCTGAAGGAGTGAAAGATTTCAGGGCTGTTTCTGTCATTTCCTTAAGGGTATATTATTCTCTTGGTGCAAACATACATAATTCCTATTAACAGCATGTGAGAGGTGTGTTCACACAAAGAAGGAATATACCCTCTAGTGACTAAATCAGAAAGGGTCTATCTAGCAGACTGAAGTTTGTTGCCTGCATGTGGCAAATCACTTTTTCATACTTGCACGTTAATTAAGGACATTTCTTTCCAGGGTGCTGCTGATTGAGATGAGGGTCCAGCCCCAGGAGAACAACCCAGGCAGGTGCAGAAGGAAGCGTTCCTGTAGCTTGTGTGCCATACTACACTATGTTACACTACACAATCTGAACACAGCTCTTTTATATGAACTAATCAGCGAAGCCCTAGGATTAAGCTAATATTTTCAAGCTGTGGAATCAATCTTCCCCCATTTCAGGCACCATCATTGAAGCTGGCACCCATCCCATATCAGCTGCCCTTCACTGTACCGGATACCGTGACACTTAGTGGCATACCATGTCAGCCATATATACTCAGGGTGAAATCTTCATCAACCCAATTTAGATCCACATTACCACAGCAAAGCTTAAACCAGCTAGATTGCAATGAGACAGCAGGGCAAATGCCTTCACACAGCACAAGCAAAACCTCTGACATACTTGCAGACAAGTGGGGAGAAAGCAGAAAAACTACACATGCCTAACCTAAGCTTGCACATCCACATGCACACCAAACAACGCTACCAGCTACCCAAATCTTCTGACTGTTTCAACTTTCCAGACAAGCAGTGACTTCTCCCAGTCTCTCTCATTCTCTCATTTACTCTGCAATTTATCTCCACATATATATTTTTAAAATTTCAGTGCTTTTTTCTAAAGAACAACAGCAGAGGAAAATCCTCTGTTCCCTGGGGACAATGATCTGAATTTGTTCCTTGTCAAATTGCTGGTGGCAGGGGACAGCAAGAACATTCCTGTTCACAGGTGTTTATACACCAAAATATACTGAGTTTATCACTGGGTTTTATCTGTAAGAAATGCAAAGGACTGGAGTCCTCCTGTTTTAACACAGTAGGTGGGAGTTTAATCTTTTACAGTAGTGTCTTGCATGGAAAGAAGTCCTTGGCTACCAACTACAAGTTGAAACTAGTCCAGAGGTATTTTAAGAACCAGAATTTGGTGTCCCAAAGAGGCAAGTAGTTTAGATATTTGTGACCACAGGTGTCAAACTGCAGCACAGTAATTGCACAGGGGAAATCATGTGTGGGGACACCAGCACAAATGGGGCTTTCTGGACACCAGGACTAGCAGCTGCCTCAGACAACTGAGCTATATGAAAATGGAACCCAGTGCAGAGGTTTGCCAGCTCTGCTGACCACCTATATGGCTGATGGTTGGAAAGCCAAGGGCACAGAGCAGTTCTCCGTTACCTTCACAGCCTACTCCAGACATTTTATGTTTGTCACACACAAGATGAAAGGCTTCAGAAGGTAAAAGTAGAACTCTGCATATGGTGGGTATTGATGTACCACTCCACTGCAGCCCATCTAGCCTGTCCTCTGCTAGACCACTGCTGCAGGAGCAGGCAGGTCATTCAGTGCAATCGTAACACTAAAAATTATGGGTTTGTTTTTTCTCAAAAGTCTGGGCAGCCTCTACCCAGGCAGGCCTTGTAGGCAATAGAAGATGACCTAGGGGATGTCCACTGAACAAGAGAGCGGTCAAACTGCCTCCACCTGCCTAAACGGGCAGCACCTGAAGAAATGTTTATGGGCCAGAGATGAATCTGGTGCTGCTCTCCATCTTTTCCCAACTCACAGTAGAGGACATAAGGAGACACGGTCCACCTCAACAAAAACAGTTTCCACAATGTGACAGATCCTACTTGAAAAAGTTTTTTCTTCCCTAACAACAAAGAAATGACACAGGTATGTGGATTAGGATGCCTTTTATGGTTGCTGTCTTTGAAGCATTAATTTTTTTTTTTTGAGGCAATGTCCCATCTCGTCATCGCAGAATATTCTTTTAAACAGGAATGGAAGAAGTACTTGGTCCATGTCCTTACACACTTTGTACTCCAAATCCCTTCAAGATGACACTCTCCACATGTTCTGTCCTGCATTTTGTGGCTCGCAAATTTCAGAATGATTCCCAGAGGTGTGTGGTTGACACTATATAAACCTAAGAAAGCTCTCCTCAAACCCTGATCCCTTATCTGAGCATCTCAAATGGCAACAAAGTACTCCTGAATACTCAGCCCCAAGCAAGGCATGAGGCAGAAAGGAGAAATAAGGATCAGCTCCCCAAACAGATTAGCGCAACAAGCATCCTGAGTGATTCTAATCCTAACCTAAAATCTGTGCTATTTTGGGCCACTGGAACTTGAGCTTTTACATAGGCTCTCTGCTTTGATCTGTCTGCAAGGGAATTAAAACAGTTTGCCATTACCAGATTCTAATCTTCAAAATACTGGTGGCAACCACTCACTTTGCAGAAGGGGGATTCTCAGTCACACTTGGGAACCCCTGAAACAGACAGAAAACAATGTTGTATGACACTGTTGATCATGTCATCTCCGGTATTGCCAGTCACATCCTCTAAAGATGCCAATATCCCATCTGGAGATTTTAATTTGAAACAAGGCCCTGCTTTGCTATAATCTGTCACAAAGTGGGATTTCCCAATATTTTTGCCTGCTCAGCAGACTGGCTTATCTCAACGAGTCTGATTATCAGACAGTGCGGTTTACAATAACAGCGAGACAGCAGTTAACCCAATTTGACATGTCTTCAGGCAGCAACAATCAGCAAGCTTCTCCAGGACAGCAAAAGCCTTTAAATAAGTTGCCTACTTCTTAGGCAATGAAATAGAGCTGCAGGTCTTTGTTGAAGCCTGAATGCTCTGTTGATGGGGGTGGGATTCTTAAAATGTATCAAGTTATGAAAGGGGCAAAGATTCCCTTTCAAGTGGAAAAAACAGCTCATGATCTGAGCATTTTTTCTCCTCTCCTTTTTTATTTCTTCTTCCCACCCCCACCCCAGCACAGATAACTGCAGTGCACTGAGCAGAGGATGCAAAGCAAGATTCCACAGAAAGGATAAACAGGAGGATATTTAACTCCAGGCATGAACTGCTCCATTAGAGGTGGAAAGTTAAATGCACCCTGCAGCAATTGTTCAGCTTGTAAAGATTAAAATTAATGCCTTGATAAGATAGTTTGAGGAGTATTATGGTGAATGATTAATGCAGTGTTCTTCAGTTGACATTACCTCCTTCATCTAACTCCTAAAAACTTGATCATTTGCATTTCTTCTTTCTATTTTTCTTACTTTAAGATTGTTGTCCTTATATTGATTCAACTCTGATCAGAGACAGAGCAAAGCTATCACTCCAATGTTCAGACAGATGAGATGATTGGAGTCAGGACATGATGTGCAACTGAAGTAATTATCTACTCAAGACAAAAGCAAGCTTTACAGGTTTGCATTTCCATTTTGTATTCTTTCTAGAAGATAAGGCAGCAATAATGCTCACAAAATGGGGAGCTTTGTGGCTGCTTCTTACTTAAAAATAAATGGGGGCGGGAGGAGGTGTGTAATTCTTCTGGAAAGTCTTCTTTCTGATTTGGGCAGCAAGAGCAAAGCACATCATCAACAGGCATAGTCTAGGTGGATCCAACAGGTCTTTTCACAATCTTTTTGCCGAGGAAGCTTTTTCAAGAGCTTCACATAGTATCAGAATCAGTCAGGGTTAGAAGGGACCACAAGGATTATCTAGTTCCAAAATGTAGGACCAAACCTTCTAGTATCTCATGACTCTGAGGGTTCCTGGTAGTTTCAAAGGGCTGCAGAAAGGCTCCGTTGTCCCTTCCAGAAGACATCTGTACCACGACTGGAGAGCTGAGCACTACAGGAGTAGAGAGGGTTCTAAGCCGAAGGACTTAAGCACGTGATACTACACTCAAAACGTGATTTCCCATGTACTTTGTGGGATGTCAGTAGCAGAGAGGGTCCTTCGGGAAAACACCTATTTAAAGCACTTTTTCTTCTAGTTTTTAGTGGGTAAATGGTATTTGGTATTCTTAGGTCTGCCTCAAACTCTTCCCAGAAGATGTAAGATTTGAATGTCCCCGTTAATAAGAGCTTCATTAATAATTCCTCTGGTGGGAGCCAAACAGACCTCTTACTGGCCTTACTGAAGATCTAGGCCATGTCCACACAGCTTTGTTTGCCCTTATAACCCACTGTTTTGCTCTGTGCAGCCTGAAGGAAACCCCCAGCTACCTCTTCATGAAATCTTTCTGTGCCAATGAGGTGGCTAGCAAAAGGCAAGTGCCATCTCATAACCTTTAGTGTGGCTGTAAGTGTGCTGGACCAGACTACATCCATGTGTATAGGCTTTGTGGAGTAAAAACATTAGCACAGGTATTACAGACCTTCCCTAGGCATATGGCACTTTTTATACATATAATACCATTTCTGGATAGTCTTGTTCCAGTCAGTATTAACATTAAATGTAGCCCTGTGTTTTCTATATCCCTACAAAATCACTGGGGTGTGTGGTCACAGAATCACAGAATTAACCAGGTTGGAAAAGACCTTTGAAATCATCAAGTCCAACCTATCATCCAGCACCATCTAATTAACTAAACTACGGCACTGATTTCCTCATCCAGTCTTATTTTAAACACCTCCAGGGGCGGTGACTCCACCACCTCCCTGGGCAGCCCATTCCACTGGCCAATTACTCTTTCTGTGAAAAACTTTCTCCTCACCTCCAGCCTAAACTTCCCCTGGCACAACTTGAAACTGTGTCCTCTTGTCCTGTTGCTGGTTCCCTGAGAGAAGAGACCAACCACCACCTGGCTGCAGACTCCCTTCAGGTAGTTGGACAGAGCAGTAGTGTTGAGGTAGTGTTCAATTTACCCAGCTCCATTTGATCCCACTCATATCAACAGCAATGTATGGGTATGAGTCAGCTGCACGATACTGGGTAAAAATCTCAGATTTAAAGTCTTATTTTTCATGGTGTTAATGTTTCAGTCTGAAAAAAGATGACTTTGGTAACTATTACTGAAGGGTTTCATGCTTTATCCACTTATAACGTTTTAGGACATAAAACTCTCCCAACCTTACACTAATCTGAAAAAAATATTCACTATTCTATTGATGAATTTACTAAATACAATGTGTTGTTCTGTCCTTGGTCCAGCCAGAACATCTGTTTTCTTGGCTTTATGGTACTTAGCACAATGAATGATTTGCCTCCAGTCATTTATTGTCCTGGCACGTTATCCTGCTTGGATCTAAGGAAAATTCCACTCAGTCTCCTCCAGATAATCCAGCTGTGCCACACTCCTTGCTCCCACAGCAACAGTGGTGGGATCTGCCTACCTCACTCCCTCTCAGCATGAAACCCCTGAGAACTGCAGTTTACAAAGGCTTTATTCTTGCCTACACAATTTGTCCCTGCCCAGAGACATGTAACCTGTTTTGAAATGCCTTCAGAGGGCTCTTCTGGTCCCTATACCTATGTCTGTATTAATAAATAAAACCTAACAAATAAAATAAATAAATAAATAAATAACCACAAGGAATAAATAAATCAGGTCATTCACTAATCCTCACAGCACAGCTCACAAATGCCAAAACACATCTGCACGCATGGCTTGCTTTCTGCTGAATATTACTCCCGTAAAAGAAATCTCCACTTAAATTACTCAAAGCTCTTCCTTCAACAGTGTCAGGGAGCAATGGGCTAGTGACCCATGAGTCTGGAAAACGTCTTTTTGCAGGCTTCATGGAGGCCAGAGATAGGACTAAGGCTCCAGGTGTCAGGAACAGCAGCATGCTGGGGCCAGAGCAGGAACATTCTCCTAGCATGGGGAACTGGCTTGTCTCCCTCTGGGGCTTCCCAGAAGCCCATACATGTGTAAAGCACAGACAGCAGAAGTAGAAAGCAAAGGGAACAGGGCGTTACTTAGGCCTAGAGCCGACATCTTCTGGTGGGGACAGTCAGGTACAGTTCCAGGCCAGTCCCTACTCTGAGGAAAGGTCCCCTTTTCCTTTGCATCTCTCCATGTGGGTTTGGGGAAAGGAGAGGCTTGTGGCAGCTGAGGGACATCTACTCCATGTCCTTGCCTGACAGTACCCTGTTATCCATGAGTAAGGAAGGTGAATCTATCTAGAAAGGGCAAAAGCACTTTGGTACAACAGTTGTCAGGGTTCATTGGGAGGGCTTTAAACTAGGTTTGAAGGGGGTGGGTGATGAAACCAGTCTCTCCAGAGAGGAGACAGAGGGAGGTAAACTAGAGTCAGTGGTGAAATCAGCAGGCCAGCTGACGTGCATATACACCAATGCACACACTGTGGGTAACAAACAAGAGGAACTGGAAGCCTTGGTACACCAGGAAAACTACAATGTAGTTGCCATTACAGAAACATGGTGGGATGATTCACATGACTGGAGCACTGCACTGGATAGTTGTAAGCTCTTTAGGTGAGACAGGCGAGGGAGAAGAGGAGGAGGGGTGGCCCTGCCTATTATAGAATCTCTCAGTGCCACACAACTTGAGGTTAAGGATGAATGGATTGAGTGCCTGTGGGTTAAAATCAGAGGGAAGGCTAACAAAACTAACATCCTGGTTGGAGTCTGTTATAGACCACCCAACCAGGATGAAGAGGTAGATGAAGTATTCTACAAACAGATAGAGATCACCAGCCCTTGTTCTTGTGGGTGACCTTAACTTCCCAGATATCTGCTGGGAATTTACCATGGCAGACAGGAGGCATGCCAGAAGGTTCCTAGACTGTATGGAGGATGGCTTCTTATGTGAGCCTACCAGGTGAGGTCCTGCTTGACCTGCTGTTCTCAAATAATGCAAGGGGGGGCAAGAAGAACCTCCACTCTTTATTGGATGTGGAAGGGAATACTGTAACTAAAGATGAGGAAAAGGCAGAGATACTAAATACCTTCTTTGCCTCAATTTTCAACAGTAAGACAGGAGGGCTTCAGGACAACTGGCCTCCTGAACCAGTTGATGGGGTCAGGGAGCAGTACAGTCCCCCTGAAGTCCATGAGGAAGCAGTTAGAGACTTGCTGAGCCACCTGGATCCTCACAAGTCCATGGGACCGGATGGGATCCATCCTAAGGTACTGAGAGAACTGGCAGATGAGCTGGCCAAGCCACTGCCATCATTTACCACCAGTCCTGGCTCACTGGAGAGCTCCCAGATGACTGGAAGCTGGCCACTGTGATGCCCATCCACAAGATGGAGGATCCTGGAAACCACAGGTCTGTCAGCCCGACCTCAGTGCCAGGCAAGATTACAGACCAGATCATCTTGAGGGCAATCACAGCACACCTACAGGATGGCCAAGGGACCAGGCCTCGACAACACGGATTCAGGAAGGGCAGGTCTTGTCTGACCAACCTGATCTGCTTTTAGGATTAGGTGACCCACCTGGGGGATGTGGGGCAGGCTGTGGATGTAGTCTACCTGGACTTCAGCAAGGTCTTTGACACTGTCTGCCACAAGAAACTCCTGGCCAAGCTGTGGTGTCCTCCAGGGATCAGTGTTGGGCCCAATCCAGTTTAATATCTTTATTGATGATCTGGATGAGGAGATAGAGTCCACCATTAGTAAGTTTGTAGACAACACCAAGTTGGGAGCAGTGTTGATCTGTTGGAGGCTAGGAGGGCTCTGCAGAGGGATCTTGACAGGCTGGACAGATGGGCAGAGTCCAACATGATGGCATTTAACAGGTCCAAGTACCAGGTTCTGCATTTTGGCCACAACAACCCCATGCAGTGGTGCTACAGGCTGGGGTCAGAGTGGCTGGAGAGCAGCCTGGCAGAAAGGGACCTGGGGGTACTGATTGACAGCCGCCTGAACATGAGCCAGTAGTATGCCCAGGTGGCCAAGAAGGCCAATGGCATCCTGGCCTGTATCAGGAATAGTGTGGCCAGCAGGAGCAGGGAAGTCATTCTGCCTCTATATTCAACACTGGTTAGACCACACCTTGAGTACTGTGTCCAGTTCTGGGCCCCTCAATTTAAGAAGGACATTGAGATACTTGAATGTGTCCAGAGAAGGGCAACGAGGCTGGTGAGAGGCCTTGAGCACAAGCCCTATGAGGAGAGGTTGAGGGAGCTGGGACTGTTTAGCCTGGAGAAGAGGAGGCTCAGGGGAGACCTCATTGCTGTCTACAACTACCTGAAGGGAGGTTGTAGCCAGGTGGGGGTTGGTCTCTTCTCCCAGGCAACCAGCACCAGAACAAGAGGACTCAGTCTCAAGCTGTGCAGGGGAAGTTTAGGCTCAAGGTGAGGAGAAAGTTCTTCACAGAAAGAGGAATTGGCCAGTGGAATATGATGCCCAGGGAGGTGGTGGAGTCACTATCCCTGGTGGTGTTTAAAAAAATGATTGGATGTGGTGCTTGGAGTCATGGTTTAGTTGTCAGCAGGTATTAGGTAATAGGTTGGATTTGATGATCTCTGAGGTCTTTTACAACCTGGTTGATTCTGTGATTCTTTGTGATTCTGTGAGAAGACAGAATAAAGGCTAAGCTTGGAGCCCAAAGCTAAGTACATGCATATCCACCCCAGCAAGATAAATGTCTCCATAGGTCTCCCTGCCCCAAATTTGCCTCCCTAGCTACAGCCAGCTACCCCTGAAAGAAATCCTACTGTGGCTTGGTTTGCAACCCCTCTTAGAAGAATACCAGAGCAGAAGACATGCATTTCAGAGAGTGTGCAGCAGCACAGTGGCAACTCTTTTACAGGAAAGCAGCCAGTGTGCCCCCTGATCTGAACTTGTCATAAGGAGCCTATCCTAGGTTGGACTTGATGATCTCTGAGGTCTTTTCCAACCTTATTGATTGTATGATCCCAAAACAGTTGTACAGAATCAGCGAACTCCACTCCTCTTGCCTGCAACAATTTAGGCTTTCTATAGCAGAGGTTTTTAGAAATCTTAACTGTAATCTCCTGGGGACTTCCCAGATGCATGTTAGGCTGGTCACAGGGCAAGATGCTATTTATAATCTATAGTATTAAGCACTAGAGTAGAACAAGAGTAAATGTTACAGCTCTGCTTTAACAGCCTTCTTGAGTCAGCTGGCCTTGGGCCAGTCTGGTAAAAACAGCCTTCTGGCCTCTGTGATCTACCTGAGGACCAGAAAATAAGGAGGGAATCTCAGGGACAAGAGATCTTTGACGGGCTTCACAGTATCATAGTATATCAAAGGTTGGAAGGGACCTCAAGAGATCATCAGGACCAACCCCCACTGCCAAAGCAGGGTCACTTAGGACAGTCTGCTCAGGAATGCATCCAGGTGGGTTTTGAAAGTCTCCAGAGAAGGAGACTCCGCAACCCCCCTGGGCAGCCTGTTCCAGTGCTCCGTCACCCTCACTGTAAAGAAGTTTCTCCTCATGTTGAGGTGAAACCTTCTGTGTTCTAGTTTGAACCCATTGTTCATTGTCTTATTACTGTGAACCACTGAAAAGAGCCTGGCCCCTCCTCCTGACACCCACCCCTCACACATTTATAGACATTGATCAGACCCCCTCTCAGTCTTCTCTTCTCAAGACTAACCAGCCCCAGGGATCTCAGTCTCTCAGTCTTGCTGTTACTTTTGGCACTATCTCTGTCTTCTTCCTTGCACACTCCAGGAACTTAAAACTCTAGCGTCTAAGACAGAAAATACCAAATATGCAATGACAAAGCAAAGCCACAAATCTCACAGTTCCAAGTTGTTTTGGGTAGTTCAGTTCATTAAGTGGTAGAAATACATGGTTCAGTATCTAGAACAATTGAAAGTTTGGAGTACCACCAATCAAAAACTTGTGAGAAAAATTAACTGACATTTTCATGGAATCATAGACTAAGTCAGGGTTGGAAGGGACCACAAGGATCATCTAGTTCCAACCCCCCTGCCACGGGCAGGGACACCTCACGCTACATCAGGCTGGCCAGAGCCTCATCCAGCCTGGCCTTAAACACCTCCAGGGATGGGGCCTCAACCACCTCCCTGGACAACCCATTCCAGGCTCTCACCACTCTCATGGTGAAGAACTTCTTCCTCATGTCCAGTCTGAATCTCCCCACTTCCAGCTTTATTCCATTCCCCCTAGTCCTATCACTATCTGATATCCTAAAAAGTCCCTCCCCAGCTTTCTTGTAGGCCCCCTTCAGATACTGGAAGGCCACAAGAAGGTCTCCTCAGAGCCTTCTCTTCTCCAGACTGAGCAGCCCCAACTTTCTCAGTCTGTCCTCATAGGAGAGGTGCTCCAGCCCTCTGATCATCCTGGTGGCCCTTCTCTGGACACGTTCCAGCATGTCCAGATCCCTCTTGGAATAGGGACTCCAGAACTGGATGCAATACTCCAGGTGGGGTCTCACCAGAGCAGAGCAGAGGGGGAGAATCACCTCCCTTGACCTGCTGGCCACACTTCTCCTGATGCAGCCCAGGCTCTGGTTGGCTTTCTGGGCTGCAAGTGCACATTGACAGCTCATGTTGAGCTTCTCGTCCACCAGCACCCCCAAGTCCCTCACAGTCTGAACCTCAGGCAAAAATTCTCTTCTGCTTTAGAAAAGCTAGTTCTCCCACCACTAAAAGACAAATGGGAACATTTCAGGTAACTTGTGCTTTAAACAGGTAAATGGCAGTAATTTATCTATAGTTGGTTACACAGAAACCACTCCATTTTGATCTATTGATTACATGATTAAAATGTTCATATTAGAGGAGAGATAAGAAAGAGTAAGCTGCATCCCCAGGGACAAATTCTGCTCTTTTCAGCCTGTGTAGCTGAAGGATAGGGGTGGGTAACTGAAGGGGAATAAGATACTTAAAACCTGACCAGGTTTCCTGACAGCCCTCGCCTGTTTGGAAAGCATCTATGGCTCCCAGGCAGTTGTGTAAGTACAGTGCATTACATGAGGGAGGTACTGCATTATTTATTAAACAGCCAAACAGTCAGTCACATAATCCCACTGTGAATGGTTAGTGCAAAAAAAAATTAGAATTTTGCTTTGGGCAGAGCAGCCCTTCCACATGTACCTCTGGTTTGGCATTTCGGTTTTGTGGGGTTTTTTTGTTGGGTTTGTTTTGAGGGGGGGTGTTTCTGTCTTTTCTAGAACATTCTTGCATATTTAAACAATGATGGGATAAAAAAGGGGTAAAAGAAAGCACTCCACACAGGATTGGAGAAGTACTATTTACGATTACATACCACAGCACAAAAACATACACAATACACAAATCCATAGCCCACTTTCCACAACTTTCCCCTAAACCAGATCAAACCCCCCGCCATATCTCCCTGCCTCTCCCCCACCCTCACCAGGCCAAATGGCGCAGCTAAAAATTAGCCTTGCCAAGGCCAAGCCAGGAAGCAAACCTCCTCTGCGTCAAGATAACAACCTGGCTTGCTGAGAAGGGAGCAGAAAGAGGAAAAAAGGTCCAAACAGCTTGTGCTGTTCCTTTATAAATGGGAGACGCAGGCATTCGGGGAACGAAATAACAAAAGATTACACTTGCTGGTCCATCCCTGGACCTGCCTGGTACTTGGAGGACTTTCGACTCCGTGGTTTAAGACATCCCAGTTCTTAAACCCATAATAACTTGCTGAATTAATTTATGGTAAGGCATTCACTTGTCCCTTCTCCTAATTAAAGTTCATAAAAAACACGTGTAAGGCTTGTTGTTATATGAGGGACTTACTCCAAATGCATTAATAATTCATTGCTTGGACAGTTGCCTTCCCACAAGCACAGTGTGCTTAGTGGTCAGCTGCAGCTCTGCCCTAGCCAAGGACATCAGGGAGATAATCTGATGCACTCTTCCTAGAAAATTTCTGAGAATTTTTTAGCTGCTGTCCAGTTTTCCAAAGGCTCTATGTCCAGGGAGTTTTGTGTAGGAGCAAAGGCTTGGGAAAACCCTTCAGTCTTGCAGAATATGGTCCTTTTCCACCAGAAGTAACAGCACTATAAAAGCTCATAAATCCAAGAGGTAAGGAAGACTTTCCCTTTACAATTCTGATAACAGGCTATTCCATAAGAGCAAAATTTGGAAAAGGTAAAAGAGAAGGGTAAAAAATTGTAGCATAGCAGTGTTACTACTTAAAGCAACCTAATATTCCCAGCCAGCTTCTCCAGGTCACCGTTTTTAATTCTCCCAGCTCAGTAGGGTATTGCAAAGCGATTAGCCTAAATGCTTAACCTTAATTCCGGAGATGATGCAGATTGCTTCTACAAGAAGGAGAAACTGATATTTAATCAAGATTTTTTTCCTAGCACAATCTGAATTTTCTTACAAAGCACTGACAAATGTCCTGCTTTCCCCAGTGCTGTGAGGCACTTTCCTTCTCACCTCTCTGAGCCTTTTGCTGGTCAAAACTGCATTTTTCAAGTAGTTCTGCAATATATCAGCTGCTATCAGTCACCCTGTAAAAGAGCTCTGGAAGATGACTTTCCATATCATGTTCTTCAGTTCACCATGATACAGCTCCCTTCTCCCTTTGCTACACTTCTTAAACGGTCTTCTTGGCAGGGCGACACACACTGCTTCTCACTCATGAGAGACTGAAGTAATTTGTAGCTGTTATTTACCCTAATATTTCTGGCTCTCATATAATTTAACTCATATCATTTAACCTTTGGATTTTATCCTTACACCTAACATGGCAATGTCTGCTGCATTCCCAGGTACTTGTGCTGATGAGGGGAAGAGGGAGGTTTAGGGCTTAATAAAACTTCATGTTGCTGCTTGATCATGAGAATTTTCCTTTTTGTCCCACTGCCCAGATTGTACAGGGCAGATGTGAGGGCTCTGGGAGCTCATGGACATTTTGGAGCAGGTCCAGAGGAGGACCATAAAAAATTATGAGAGGGATGGAGCACCACTCCTGTGAAGAAAGGTTGAGAGATTTGGGGTCTTTCAGCCTAGAGAAGAGATGGCTTCAGGGAAATGTTATAGCAACTTTCCAGTATTAACAGGGCCTTATAAGAAAGACAACCTCTTTAGCAGGGCCTGTTACAACAGGACAAGGGATATTGGGTTTAAACTAAAAGAGGGTAGATTCAGACTAGACATAAAGAAGAAACTATTGCAATGAGGATGGTGAAACACTGAAACAGGTTGCCCAGGGAGGTGGTAGATGCATACAGGACTCCAAGCAACCTGCTCTAGTTGAAGATGCCTCTGCTCATCACATGAGGTTTGGACCAGATGACCTTTATAAAGACCTCTTCCAATCCAAACTATTTTTTCATCTTATGAAAGTGAAAGATGATGGCAGTATATCTCTTTGGCTTTCATGGGAGAAAGTGAGGTCCAGTTTGAGGAGGCTCAGCTCTGGAGGAAGAGGAGACATAAAACCAAGTAACCAGTGCACATACTGCACACTCAAGTCTTCTCCATGGGAGTAAAAAGGAAAGTAGAGAGGTACCTATTTTAGCATGTGCTCACAGTCTCAACATAGAGCAAGATGCTGATGGAGTGCCAGTCATAGGATAAGAGGGCCAGTGCCGTGACAGAAGCATTGTATAAATTAGGACAAATTCAAAACCCACAAATCATCAGGACAAGCAAAGGAATTAACTCTGATTAATAGCAGAGACATGTCAAAGCCAAGGGCATAGAGCCTTATTCAAGGATGGAGATTTTCCAGCTGAGTATAAGCAAAGAAAATACGGTGCAGTCTCAGGCCTCCAGATGGAAAATGGGGTTAATCCACTAGAAAAAAGGTACAAAACTATCCAAAATCAGGAAAAGGAGGAATCAGATTTCTCCTACTCAGTCAGAATAGAGAATAAAAAAAAAAATACAGAATTAAAATCCGAAGCCTCATACAGTCTATTTCAGATGTATGGTATATGGAGCAATTTTGTTGCTGGCTTCCACTGACTTTAATACTCAAACCATTTAGTGAAAATGGAGAGTTGTTGCAAAGGAACTGCAGCCCTCTTAGCCAATCTGTTAGAATATCTTGTTACAAGGTGGCAGCTGCATCACTAACTGCTACTAATCTTGACCACCAGTACTGAGGCCATATGCTGGGTTCCTCTTTCTGGCAGGATCCCCACACTTCTGCCTCCACTTCCAGGGGCCTCCTTGCTGTATGTGGGTTGTACTGCAAAGTAATGTGTCAGCAGCACAAAACCCAGGCTGTTTTCTATAGAAAGACTGAAGACAGGCATATGAGTTTTTAGAACAAGGGCAGCTGTTACCTTAGCTTGCACAGCAGCTTGAGGGAGAAATCATGAGCACATTAAATATGGCTTATTTTTCCTTAAAATGAAAAAAACAGGCAACTAAGCCAATTTCTTACTAGCGCAGCTGTGCACACCCTCATGTGTACTCTCCCACAGACATGTGAAAACAGGGGGTTTTTGTATGGTCTAATAGGATGCCCTTGCCAATGAACTGAGAGTAAAAATTAATCCGCTTTGATGGCCAAACTACAATCATATTAGAAACAAAACCAAACAGAGAGAAGAAATCAGGCCTCTGTCATAAAATGTTGGCCTGTGCTATTACTCAGATAGAAGACCACCAAAATAAAAGTGAGTTGTTCCAGAAAATAGTTTTGGTGATTTAGTATATAGTATCTTTCCAAGTCAATACTGAAATCCTGCTACAGCTGATGATTAGGAACAACAAAGCTGTTTTAGGCTCTGTAAAAGAAAGTGCTCTTTAAAAGGTCCCATGGCACCTTATGTGAGAGTAGGAGATATCAATCAAAATGTTCAGTTCAAAGTCTGCATCTTGGCTATTATACGGAGGAGATGTTTAGAGTTCCCTGCAGTTTGTCATCTTTATTTTCTTTCCTGAATTACTGGGTGCTGTTGCTGTGGTCTGTTCAGCACTTTCTTAGATTTTATTCTACAAGTGGCTGCATTTGTTAATGAAAGAAAGCACATTAAAGCCTGCTTTCCCAAATATTGGAAGTGACTTATGCAGATACTCCAAGTATTACTTTTATTCCACAAGTGGACACTTACATCAACTAGAAAAGCTACTTTTCCCAGTTTTATCAAGTTTATGCTAAATGCTATTGGAGTTCAATCCCCATTCATCTTCTTACAAAGTCTTAGCTCCTAACTCAGCAAAGCACTTCAAACAGGTTAATGATTGCACTGATTTCAACCAACAAATAAAATTAAGGCTGTATTTCATTCATTGGCTACATCAGCACTTTGTCTGAGCTCCAACTAAGCATGCTTCAGAGGAGCTATTGGAATCTTTAAATGACTCATGTCAGCCTGAGTAACAGCTGAAAAAAGGCATTTGTTCTGTTTATTAATTAGAAACTTGCATAAGATACCACCCTCAGCACGGTCAGTGAGAGATTTAACTGTAGCAATGCCAACATTTCAGTGTTCAGGTTCCCTCTTGATTTGTAATATTGCCCACGTAATCATTTATTTCAAATGCAGAGGATGAAAGATGAGCTTTGTCAGGCACCTTCCTGACAGCTTGTGTTTATTAAATGTTGCTACCCATTGAAATAGTATATTGCCTGTGAAAACACTGCTTAAACAAACCTGCCTTTTGTGAGTTGCATTATTACCTCAGAATCTGTTTAATGTCATCTTGAAGGGTAATAAGGAACCCTCTGTGATACTCATAAGAGTCTGCATCAGCAGCAGGAAGTTTGTACCAGCTGTAAGGGTTAAAGCAGCTCCCATTGCATCAGCCTGAGACAGACATTTAGGAGGGAACAGTGTTTTTTCCTTCCTCTGAGGCCCATCGATACCTGTTTGGTACAGGTGCACTGACCTCTCCAGAGTCTGATGCTTACCTAATTGTCTACCATACAAGGCCTAAAAGAGACCTTCCCATGCTTCTTCCCTCCTGCAATTAATCTTAGCAGGTATACCCCATGAATTTATCCAAAGCGTGCTCATTATCCTTTAAATCTTTATATTAGAGTTTTTTGTGTGTGTGACACTAAAAATAAAACTGAGCTCTTCAGTCCCACTCTGCAGCCACTGCACGGGCTGGCTGTGCCATCTTGTTACTCCCCCCAGTCACCCTCAGTGTCTCTGGTGGTACTCCTCTATAGGTCTCCATCCTGTGTATGGTCTAACTGGGGTGTCATCTGCACTTGTATGGTGTGTGGGACAATGCAGTCCTGTTCCTTTCCTGGATCTGAGTGCTCACATAGCATCTGAGCCTGTAACACCCTACATCTGAAAGTCAGGGCTGTTATTGCTCTGAGCTGGCCAGTCCCCATGCCCTGGGAGGGCATATTTCTTCAGCCCACCAGCTGCAAAGAGGCTCAGGACAATGGGTATGCAACTCTCCTGCTGTGATGTGAAGGTCTTGCTTGCAAATTACACCGTGATCTTTATACCTGTGTTATGCCAAGTTGGTTTATGGACACACAATATCACTAACACAGGGCTTCAAAACCCAGGCCCAGCCAGAGCTGGCCCTGGTTCCACGAATATGAGATGCCTAGATGGTTCCCAGATGTCTCCTGCAAGTACAGTGGCTGGGAGCAACACAGGGAAAGTGACATTGGCTGGAAGTGTCATCACATACCCACACTCTGTTTGCTCAGTGCAAAATCTGGTCACAGCATCCCCCCAATCTCCATTGCATTCAGAGCCTCAAAGTGCCACAGAAAGGGGAAGCACCAGGGAAGCTGCATTGCTTTGTAGCCCTGCAGCAAATGGGTGCTCTGAAGCAAGGAAAGCTGTCACATCCTCAACCTCCCTTTTACCCACCAAATGTGTTTCCCCAGAGCAGGAGGACATGCAGTTTATGGTCAGAGCTGATTCAAAATGCAGGTACTGGCTAGCACTGGGCAAAACACAGTGGTTAGCTGCTCTGTGTTGGCATACAAAGAGAGGTTTGGCTGCTCGCCAAATTAAGTGCAGTAGCAACAACAAAATTACCATCCATAGAGAGATTATTTCACAGCCTCAAAACTGTAACCATGCTGCTGTTGTTAAAAAGAGGACACAAATGGAAGATCAATTTCAGATTTATCACAGAAAGGAATTGGCTTCCTTAGTTATAATGGTTTATGAGGTCACCATGGTTTATGCCATATTCTGGGTTTTTTTCTTTCTTGAAGAGGTGCTTTATTGTAAAAGAAAAATGGCTAATGTGCAGAATTTTACATGATTATGACTCTTTTTACTAAAAGAGAATTAAAATGAACCTCTATTACCTTAGTCCTTACACTATATGGTTGCTGGTGCCCCTCACAGTATCATTAAAAAAATAAATAAATTTGCAGGAGGGAGCTTTTTATGGCTCTAATCACCTCTTGCTCATTCTGGAAATAGCTCAGCTGGGACTACCCGGGCAGTATACATTCATCACAGCTGCTTTACATCAGGCCAAGCAAAGGTCAGGCTCCTCAGAAGACCAGACGAAAGCATGGTTTGCCTTTCCTTGTTGCTGTCAGTCTTCTGAATATTCCCCTCCCTGCTGCAGCTATCATCTTTTAAAACGTTTTATTTTTTAAAATAAAACCCCCCAAAAAAAGAGCACTGCGGCAAACTTAACCCCCACCTGCAGCTTTGCCTGACTTCAGCACCATGTAAAAACAAAATACAAGGCATAATGTAGCCAACCAATGAAAAACAACTGCAATCTGTATGCCCACTAGCATGGTGATTATACCCACCACATGCACTCGGACACTTAATTCCTGCTGAGGGGAGTAATTGATTACATTGCACAAATCAGGTGAATGGTTACCACAGAGATTTGCATCAGTAAAATAAAAGAGGGCTGCCTCAGAGGCCCACAAGTCTGTGAGCAAGGAAGGCAGAAGCACAGGTCTTGGTGCTATGTGTGTTGCCCCTGCTTCATCCCTGCAGGTGTGGGAAGCAGTATTGGAAAAAAAGAGTGCCTGGCAATGCAGTTCTGGAAACCTGATCGACATGGTGCAGCGAGACTACTCTGGCAGAAGTTCCTCTACCACTCAGAGCTCTGAGTCTCTCTCAAAACCTAACCTACTCCCTGCCTGATTACACTAATTCTTATTAGGGGATTACCGTGGCTGGAGGCACTTGGTAGTTCCCACTCAGTAAACACTCCTGACTTCTGATCACCATTTTATGGCCATTTTCACTGGGTCCTTTTGTGCAGATCTTTCTATCTTTCCAGTACAGATTAGGGGTTGATTTGCTGGAAAGTAGCTCCATGGAGAAGAACCTTGGAGTCCTGATGGAAAATAAGTTATCCATGGGACAGCAATGTGCCATGTGGCCAAAAAGACCAACGGTATCCTGGGGTGCATTAAGAAGAGTGTGGGCAGCAAGCCCACAAGGGAGGTTCTCTTCCCCCTCTACTCTGCCCTGGTGAGACCACATCTGGAGTATCGTGCCCAGTTCTGGGCTCCCCAGTTCAAGAGGGACAGGGATATAGTATACAGTTCCCAATGGAGGGCCTATGAGGATGATTAAGAGACTGGAACACCTGTCTTAAGAGGAAAGGGTGAGAGACCTGGGGCTGTTTAGTCTGGAGAAGAGAAGAGTGAGAGGAGATCTTATTAATGTTTATAAATATCTTAAGGGTGAGTGTCAAGAAGAACATGCTAGTCTCCTTTCAGTGGTGTCCTGTGATAGGACAAGGCATGATGGATACAAACTAAAACACTGGAAGTTCCACCTTAACATGAAGAAAAGCTTCTCTACTGTAAGGGTGACAAAGCAGTGGAACAGGTCAGCCAGAGAGATTGTGGAGTCTCCTTCTCGAGACTTTCAAGAACTGTCTGAATGTGTTCCTGTGTGACCTGCCATAGGTGATCTTATTTGGCAGGAGGGCTGGACTCAATGATCTACAGAGGTCCTTTCCAACCACTTCCATTTAATAATTCTGCGATTTCTGACATGCAAAAATTATTGTATATGAATTTTTGTTGATGTCCATGCTTTCCAAGTTAGATGTCCTGTGGGAATCTTTCCCTTCTGTGATGGTTTGAAACTGTCTTTTTAATTTTTCCTTGCAAAGTTCAGAACAGAGAAAGTGAAAGAATGTAAATAAGTCACTATTGGGTATAAGAAAGCAAAATAACGATTGTTCTAAACACTTCCATTGGATAGATAGAAATGTTTAAGAACTATTACCCAAAACAAAGTAGGCATTCGGCACATTCTGCGTTCGGCAGTGGGGGCAGTTGCTGGGCTGTCTGGCTGCTGTTTCTTCTTCACTTCTGGCTGAAGACAACACACTGACCTTGGCAGCTAAGTTAACAACTTTCTGCTTAACTAACTCTGCTTCTCTGTCCAGGGGGGTCTGGGGGGAAGCTCCTGGGAGAGAGAGGCCCCTTTGGGAGGGTCCCCTTGGGGGGAAGCAAAGGGAGATCGATTGTACTTTTTCTGTTGATTGTATACATTTGTGAATGTCGTGAATTTTGTATATTTGTACATATTCATTGCATTTACTCTGCTTGTAAATACAGCTTTTCATTTGCTTCCAGACTGGGCTAGCCTGGTTATTGTCGGTGAGGGGGGAATTTCAGCTCACACCGGCACACTTTTTATTTTTGGTGCCCAACGTGGGGCTCAATTGCTTGTTTGATTTATTTCTGCTCAGATTAGGAAGCAAAATGAAGCTGTTTTGGATTCTGAGTCATTCTATTTCATCTATTATCGGTGCAATTGTCTACAGATGGGACATTTCTTGCATGATAGACAAGATTGTGAGATATGTGGCATATAAGTCATTTCTTTGGGTTAAGAACAAGTTACTGAATGTTGGTGAATTCTGTTGTGGTCTTATTGGGCTAAGAAGCTATGGTAACTCAACTATGGATGCACTAGCAGACACATATGAGTTTGTTACTCCTCTTACAACTACAGAGGGTCTTTGGAACCAGTGGTACCCTAGATATCTTGTGCTTGCCTTAATTTTGTTGCTTCTTGGAATAATCATATGGCTACTGATAGCACTGTGTCAGGAAAGACATAAGTCTACTTGCTCTTCCAACTCTGCTGTGAATGTGAAAACCAAGCCAGTAAATTTGGTGGCCACTGTAAGCAGAAAGCGTAAAGGAGCTGCAGGAGGAGATGCAGATGCTGCAGGAGATGGTGCAGATGGAGATGAGGGTCCTTCTACTCAGGGTCCCTCTCTTAAGAAAGATCCTTCTGATGAGGAAGAGAGGGTTAGCCTTAAAACTCTGGTAGACCTCTTGAGACCCCACATGGATGATGGAGATGTAGGTCAGGATGTAGACCCTAGTAGATTAGCAACTGCTGGCAGAGCCTCTGAACTCAAGGAAATTCAACGGAGGATTACAACAGGAATATGGGGACAGCATCTTCAGGATGATGATGATGAGGATGACATACAGTCAGCTAATGCACCCAGACAGGAAATTAGACATGTGAGGAAGGATTACATCAGAGGAGATAATGAGTCAGTCCTGTCTTGGCTAGCCAGGTGTTTTGATATGGGAGCCCCAGCATTGGTGGTAGGTGACAAGTCGGCCTCTCAGTTGGGGATGCTCTCAAAGGATACAGGCATAGACAGGCATCTAGGCAAGTGCATTGGTAAAGTTTCTCTGTGGGCACGCCTCCTACTGGCAGTCTCACTGAGGTACCCCAGCAGAGATGATTTACCATGGAACCCTAAGCCTTGGACCACAATAGCTGAGGGAATCAAGCGTCTGAGAGAGTTTGCTGTGAGAGAAGTAATGTATGGAGATCATAAGACCCTGAATCCTGATGAAATTCCTGTTGGAACAGGCCTTGCCAAAAAGCTCATTAAGCTTGCTCCTCCTAATTATGCTACTATTCTGGCAAGCAGGATTGTGGCAAGAAATTATGGTGGAGTGCCTCCCACTGTTGGCCATTTCACTGACCAAATGAGGCAATTGGAGGATAGTCTTGCACGTACTTCTTTGGTTTCAGCCATTGAAACTCTGTCTGGAAAGATGGAGAATTGCATGAAAGAGCTGAAGGAGGAACTTAAAACCTCCATATCCAACTTGATGAAGGGGGATGATTCTAATTCCTCTTCCTCCAGATGGATACAAGTTTCAGCTGTTAGGAACAGACGTGCTCCAAGGAGGCCATTCCAGAATAGGTCAAACCAAAACAGACAGCAGAGGCAATCACGTGGCAGTATCTGGATAACTCTGCGTGATCAGTTTGGTGAGAACATGAAGAGATGGGATGGTCAACCAACTTCTGATCTTTTCAAGAGGTTACGGGAGCTGCAGAGGAGCAGATCCCGAGGTAGCAATACCAGGAGGGTAGCTGTCACTTCCTCAGTTTCCCAGAACAACTCTGATAGCTCCAACAGTGATCCTAATTCTGATGCTGGACGTTGTGCCAGCTGTACATGTGGAGGTAATCCCCACCATTAGGGGTGCCCTGCCTTCCGCCAGGGGGAGGTAAGGGATAATGGAGATAACAGAATCTATTGGGATGTGTACATCCAGTGGCCTGGCACTTCAAAATTTCAGAAGTACAGGGCCTTGGTTGACACAGGAGCTCAGTGCACCATAATACCATCAAATTATCAAGGGGGAGAATCTATAACTATTCAGGGAGTCACTGGTGGATCTCAAGAGTTGTTTAAGATAGAGGTTGATATAAGTTTAATTGGGAAGCAGTGGAAGAAACATACTATTGTAACAGGTCCTAATGCACCTTGTATTTTGGGAATTGATTTTCTGAGAGAAGGGCGTTTTAAAGACCCTAAGGGTTACAAATGGGCTTTTGGAATAGCAACTGTAGAAATATATGGAGGAAAATTGAAGTTGTCCATTAGACCTGAGCTTTCAGATGAATCTGCAGTTGTGGGACAACATGAGATAGAGGATGTAAAGCTGCCGGCTGCTTCTCAAACTGTGCATCACAGACCATACAGAACCAACCGTGACTCTTTGGTGCCCATTCAAAACTTGATTCGTCAGTTGGAGAGTCAGAAGGTCATCAGCAAAACTCATTCACCTTTCAACAGTCCAATCTGGCCTGTGCGAAAGCAGAATGGAGAGTGGCGTCTGACAGTTGATTTCCGTGCCTTGAATGAAGTAACTCCACCCATGAGTGCAGCTGTACCAGACATGATGGAACTCCAATATGAGCTGGAATCCAAGCAGGCCAAATGGTATGCTACCATAGACATTGCTAATGCTTTCTTCTCTATTCCCATAGCAGAGGAATGCAGGCCCCAGTTTGCTTTCACCTGGAGAGGCATTCAGTACACATTCAATCGTTTGCCCCAGGGGTGGATTCACAGTTCAACCATCTGCCATGCAGTGATCCATGATGCTTTGGAGAAAGGTGGAGCTCCAGAACACATAGGTCCTGTTACAATAGTATGTTTCTTCCACTGCTTCCCAGTTAAACTTATATCAACCTCTATCTTAAACAACTCTTGAAATCCACCAGTGACTCCCTGAATTGTTATAGATTCTCCCCCTTGATAATTTGATGGTATTATGGTGCACTGAGCTCCTGTGTCAACCAAGGCCCTGTACTTCTGAAATTTTGAAGTGCCAGGCCACTGGATGTACACATCCCAATAGATTCTGTTATCTCCATTATCCCTTACCTCCCCCTGGCGGAAGGCAGGGCACCCCTAATGGTGGGGATTACCTCCACATGTACAGCTGGCACAACGTCCAGCACCAGAATTAGGATCACTGTTGGAGCTATCAGAGTTGTTCTGGGAAACTGAGGAAGCGACAGCTACCCTCCTGGTATTGCTACCTCGGGATCTGCCCCTCTGCAGCTCCCGTAACCTCTTGAAAAGATCAGAAGTTGGTTGACCATCCCATCTGTTCATGTTCTCACCAAAATGATCACGCAGAGTTATCCAGATACTGCCACGTGATTGCCTCTGCTGTCTGTTTTGGTTTGGCCTGTTTTGGAATGGCGTCCTTGGAGCACGTCTGTTTCTGACAGCTGAAACTTGTATCCATCTGGAGGAAGAGGAATTAGAATCATCCCCCTTCATCAAGTTGGATATGGAGGTTTTAAATTCCTCCTTCAGCTCTTTCATGCAATTCTCAATCTTTCCAGACAAAGTTTCAATGGCTGAAACCAAAGAAGTACGTGCGAGACTATCCTCCAATTGCCTCATCTGGTCAGTGAAATGGCCAACAGTAGGAGGTGCTCCACCATAATTTCTTGCCACAATCCTGCTTGCCAGAATAGTAGCATAATTAGGAGGAGCAAGCTTAATGAGCTTTTTGGCAAGGCCTGTTCCAACAGGAATTTCATCAGGATTCAGGGTCTTATGATCTCCATACATTACTTCTCTCACAGCAAATTCTCTCAGACGCTTGATTCCCTCAGCTATTGTGGTCCAAGGCTTAGGATTCCATGGTAAATCATCTCTGCTGGGGTACCTCAGCGAGACTGCCAGTAGGAGGCGTGCCCACAGAGAAACTTTACCAATGCACTTGCCTAGATGCCTGTCTATGCCTGTATCCTTTGAGAGCATCCCCAACTGAGAGGCCGACTTGTCACCTACCACCAATGCTGGGGCTCCCATATCAAAACACCTGGCTAGCCAAGACAGGACTGACTCATTATCTCCTCTGATGTAATCCTTCCTCACATGTCTAATTTCCTGTCTGGGTGCATTAGCTGACTGTATGTCATCCTCATCCTCATCCTCATCATCATCCTGAGGTCGCTGTCCCCATAATCCTATTTTAATCCTCCGTTGAATTTCCTTGAGTTCAGAGGCACTACCAGCAGTTGCTAATCCACTAGGGTCTACATCCTGACCTACATCTCCATCATCCATGTGGGGTCTCAAGAGGTCTACCAGAGTTTTAAGGCTAACCCTCTCTTCCTCATCAGAAGGATCTTTCTTAAGAGAGGGACCCTGAGTAGAAGGACCCTCATCTCCATCTGCACCATCTCCTGCAGCATCTGCATCTCCTCCTGCAGCTCCTTTACGCTTTCTGCTTACAGTGGCCACCAAATTTACTGGCTTGGTTTTCACATTCACAGCAGAGTTGGAAGAGCAAGTAGCCTTATGTCTTTCTTGACACAGTGCTATCAGTAGCCATATGATTATTCCAAGAAGCAACAAAATTAAGATTAAGGATAGTACAAGATATCTAGGGTACCACTGGTTACAAAGACCCTCTGTAGTTGTAAGAGGAGTAACAAACTCATATGTGTCTGCTAGAAGATCCATAGTTGAGTTACCATAGCTTCTTAGCCCAATAAGACCATAACAGAATTCACCAACATTCAGTAACTTGTTCTTAAGCCAAAGAAACGACTTATATGCCACATATCTCACAATCTTGTCTATCATGCAGGAAACAGCCCATCCGTAAACAATCACACTGATAACAGAGGAAATAAAATTACTCAAAATCCAAAACAGCTTCATTTTGCTTCCTAATCTGAGCAGAAATAAATCACAAGCAATCGAGCCCCGAGTTGGAGCGCCAAAAATAAAAAGTGTGTCGGTGTGAGCTGAAATTCCCCCCCCACCAACAATAACCAGGCTAGCCCAGTCTGGAAGCAAATGAAGGCTGTATTTACAAGCAGAGTCTAAAATCTACGATGAAATGCAATTAATATGTACAAATATACAAAATTCACAACATTCACAAATATATACAATCAACAGAAAAAGCACAACCGATCTCCCTTTGCTTCCCCCCAAGGAGACCCTCCCAAAGGGGCCTCCCTCTCCCAGGAGCTTCCCCCCCAGACCCCCCTGGACAGAGAAGCAGAGTTAGTTAAGCAGAAAGTTGTTAACTTAGCTGCCAAGGTCAGTGTGTTATCTTCAGCCAGAAGAGAAGAAGAAACAGCAGCCAGACAGCCCAGCAACTGCCCCCACTGCCGAACGCAGAATGTGCCGAATGCCTACTTTGTTTTGGGTAATAGTTCTTAAACATTTCTATCTATCCAATGGAAGTGTTTAGAACAATCGTTATTTTGCTTTCTTATACCCAATAGTGACTTATTTACATTCTTTCACTTTCTCTGTTCTGAACTTTGCAAGGAAAAATTAAAAAGACAGTTTCAAACCATCACAGTCCACCCCTTCTAAACAATTCCATTGGCTGCTACTATCATTTATCTAATCTAAAATAATATCTACAACACTAGGTGAATAAAGACACGAGGACGTCCTCTTGGTTTCTGGGGTCGTGGCTACAGAGGCTCAGAGGCAAACTACACTCCAACAGAGAAAGAGATTTTAGCTGCTTATGAAGGAGTGAAAGCTGCTTCTGAAGTCATTGGAACTGAGTCACAACTTCTTCTAGCTCCTAGATTGCCAGTTCTGAATTGGATGTTCAAAGGCAAAGGTTCTTCACCACCTCATGCAACAGATGCTACCTGGTCTAAGTGGATGGCTCTGATAACACAGAGAGCTCGAATGGGAAATCTCGAAAGGCCTGGTTTGGTGGAGGTGATCACAAACTGGCCAGAAGGCACAAGCTGTGCAAAACCTCCAGAGGAGAGAGTAACTCGCGCTGAGGAAGCTCCTCCTTACAGTGATCTGTCTGATGATGACAAGAGATATGCTTTGTTCACAGACGGTTCCTGTCGTCTTGTTGGGAACAAGCGGAGATGGAAATCTGCAGTGTGGAGTCCAACGCGCAGAGTTGCAGAAGCGAGAGATGGAGAAGGAGAATCCAGTCAATTTGCAGAGGTAAAAGCTGTCCAGCTAGCTCTTAACGTAGCTGAACGTGAGAGATGGCCAAAGCTTTATCTCTACACCGACTCGTGGATGGTAGCCAATGCCTTGTGGGGTTGGCTGAAAGACTGGAAGAAGAATGGCTGGCAGAGGAAAGGAAAGCCAATCTGGGCTGCAGATCTGTGGCAAGACATTGCTGCTCGCATTGAGAGAATCCCAGTGAAAGTGAGACACATCGATGCTCACATTCCTAAGAGCAAAGCCACTGAGGAACAACAACACAACCATCAGGCAGATCTAGCTGCAAGAGTTTCCCAGGTGGACACAAACTCTGATCCTGATCCTGATCTTGACTGGAAACACTGAGGTGAGCTGTTCTTAGCTCAGTGGGCCCATGACTCATCAGGACATCAAGGCAGAGATGCAACCTACCGATGGGCTCGTGACAGATCCATTGACATTTCCATGGATGCTATCACACAAGTCATCCATGACTGTGACATTTGTGCTGCTATTAAGCAGGCAAAGCGGATCAAGCCCTTGTGGTACGGTGACCGATGGTCCAAGTACAAGTATGGTGAAGCCTGGCAGATTGACTACATCACTCTACCTCGTTCTCGATCTGGTAAGCAGTATGTGCTGACTATGGTAGAGGCAAGCACTGAATGGCTGGAAACTTATCCAGTTCCTCATGCAACTGCACGTAACACCATTCTTGGCCTGGAGAGACAAATCCTATGGAGACACGGAACTCCAGAGAGGATTGAGTCAGACAATGGAACTCATTTCAAGAACAATCTTGTAAAAAACTGGGCCAATGAACATGGCATCGAGTGGATATTCCACATTCCCTACTATGCACCAGCTGCAGGGAAGATCGAACGCTACAACGGTTTGCTGAAAACCACTCTCAAAGCCATGGGGGGTGGATCTTTGAAAAACTGGGAGAAACATTTAGCACAAGCAACCTGGTTGGTGAATAGTAGAGGTTCAGTGAATCGAGCTGGACCTGCTCAATCAGATTTGTTGCGAAAGGAAGAAGGTGATAGAGTTCCTGTTATCAGAAAAAAGAATCTGTTAGGCAAAACTGTTTGGGTATTTTCTCCCTCAGGAGAGGCCAAACCTGTCCGAGGGGTGGTTTCTGCTGAAGGTCCTGGTCACACCTATTGGGTGATGCAAGAAAATGGTGAAATTCAGTGTATTCCACAAAGAAATCTAACTTTGGCTGAGAGAGGTTAAATTCAGAGTGTTGCGCAGATACAGCATCGCGCCCGAGAGTTCATGAGATCTACGGTGCACGAACCCTGAGAGCCCTGAGTCACCTGAGAGTCCCTGTTCCTTTCTTCACTCCATCTGCGAGGAAACAAGCTGTTTGCTGTTTTTCCTGTGATTTGACTCTTTTGAATCATCTACATCTGAGATAGCCGGAATGGACTATGGTCTTTATTCACCTATTGTTGTAGATATTATTTTAGATTAGATAAATGATAGCAGCAGCCAATGGAATTGTTTAGAAGGGGTGGACTGTGATGGTTTGAAACTGTCTTTTTAATTTTTCCTTGCAAAGTTCAAAACAGAGAAAGTGAAAGAATGTAAATAAGTCACTATTGGGTGTAAGAAAGCAAAGTAACGATTGTTCTAAACACTTCCATTGGATAGATAGAAATGTTTAAGAACTATTACCCAAAACAAAGTAGGCACTCTGCACATTCTACGTTCGGCAGTGGGGGCAGTTGCTGGGCTGTCTGGCTGCTGTTTCTTCTTCTCTTCTGGCTGAAGATAACACACTGACCTTGGCAGCTAAGTTAACAACTTTCTGCTTAACTAACACTGCTTCTCTGTCCAGGGGGGTCTGGAGGGAAGCTCCTAGGAGAGAGAGGCCCCTTTGGGAGGGTCCCCTTGGGGGGAAGCAAAGGGAGATCGATTGTGCTTTTTCTGTTGATTGTATATATTTGTGAATGTCGTGAATTTTGTATATTTGTACATATTCATTGCATTTCATCTGCTTGTAAATACAGCTTTTCATTTGCTTCCAGACTGGGCTAGCCTGGTTATTGTCGGTGAGGGGGGAATTTCAGCTCACACCGACACACCTTCCAACTTCCTCACCCCCAGCTGGTTTGTCAGCAAGGTTCAAAGCACAGTCTCATCAGCAATCATCATGGAATGGGAAGTTTGTAAGGAAGGATGAAAGCCTTAGTTTAGAAGAAAAATTTAAAACCACTTCTTGTCAGAACACCTGCCCAACCACCCTGTGCTTGTTGATGGAACTGCTCTTGTGGTGCTCCACATCACAGTTCCCTGACTGTCTGGCATGCTGGGATACATTTCCCTCCCCTTTATAGGTGTTTATGGTAAGACACATGTTTTGCTTGCGTCTGGAACAGCATAATATCCCTCACGTGATATTGCAGTCTAAACTTCATACAGTAAACTAACTGGCTGTTATGTGACCTTCAGACATATGCCATAAATCCAAGTGCTCCTCTTGTAGCAGTTAAAAACAAACAAACAAAAAAGCAGTTGTGAAATGGTACAGTGGTACAAGCCTGGCACTCCAGTGCCCAAGCACCTTTGCAATGAAAGAGGCATATGGCTATAAAATCAGGTTGAAACATTTTTAATCATATGATCTTATTCAAGAGTTAAGAAAATACTATTTTTTTTTCCTAAGGAAACACAATCCCATGAGCCTTGCACACTTCAAAGGGTTTCCACCAGGAAACCCTGGGAATGTAATCTGAGAAATCAACTCACAGGGCCACAGAGTGGAATGTAGGATCTAAGTTATGTCCATGTTTGTACATGCCTATACAGCAACCATAAATCACATCTTCACCACAGAGGTATCAAGTACAAGTTCAGAGCCTCAGTGCACTCACACTGCCATCTCAGCATGAGCACCCATCCTTAATCTAAAAAAAGAGAGATTGTTGGACTGAAAGGATTTTCTTCTCATGCTTGTAATCAACAGAGGATCCTTCCATCCAGAGATCTTTCATCAGAGAGTATTATCATCTCCCCTAAAAAGAAGGTAGTAGAATCCAATTCCATCCAAACTTTGTAAAATCCCATGATTAGGAGTGTTGATTTGCGTGGAAGTGACACATCTCAGAAGCGTGCCAGGATCTAATAGGACAACTAGAATCAGTCAGCTAAACACGTTCTGCTGGGCCCCAGGCAAAATGCTCTCTGCCCTAATGCACTGAGAGAAGTAGATTAAAGAATTGAATGGGGTGTATTACAGTCTCTGGAGCTGGTTATAAGTCTATTAGCATAACAAAAAGGAATGCACTAGGGTGGGAGAGCTGCCAAGGAGAGTGCTGGTAATTGCAGTCGCAGGAAGAGCAAACGGAGCTCCTGCAGGGGCTGGCAGCGAATGAGCACAGTGAAAACCGGCAAGGGCTTCCAAAGGATTTGGGGGAAATGGGAAACTCTTATCCTTTCTGGTTTGATCCTGAGCAGTTGTGCAGAAGGACAAAAGAACACATTCGGTGTTGACCAGCAGAGAGTCCTGTGTTTTCAAAGGACTAGCTATTTGGTCAGGGGATGAGGACTAAAGCAGGTGTCAGAATCCACATCTAGAACACACCAGTGGAGCAGCACATCAATTGATCTGTTAAAGACCATTTTGTTATGCCAGTTGGCTCACAACAGAGAAGTAAAGGCCAATGTACTCCTGGTCAGCAGCTATGTGCCCCCACCCACACCTCCATCAAGAAGACTTACTGGGTGAGGAGCTGAGCTGGATGATTGCAGGAAAAATGGGTACCCCTCCATTCAGAAGATCAGTAGATTTGTTCATTTCATTAATTTAATAGGGAGGAAAACCAAACACAGTAAGAAATAGTTCAGCTAGGAAGGGGGACAAATTTGTGCAAACAACCAGAAAGGAAGCTGAAAAGCAGGAGAGCAGAGGAAAAAGCATTGCTCACCAGCAGATGCCTACCCTTCTGAGTGGATCCTCTGGGCCTGAATAGTAGCTATTTGTGCCCTGCTTGCAATGAATTATTTCATTTATTTCAGGACAAAGAAAATGTTCAACCACACATGGTCTTGGTTAAAAATGGGGGGAAAGTACTCCTCTAGGCCTCCCTCTTCTCCTTTCTTTAATAGAGAAAAAAAAATATCACATTTTCAGAAATCCTCTCTACACAAGATTAGCTGTTTGGATAGAAGAATTTGCCAAGCATGTCCTGAATATATGAAGTGTCTTTTCCTACATAGAGCTGAATACTTTTGGAGAGTTTATGACTGAATGGCAGAAATAGTGTTCAGTTTAACTTCTTGTCAGACTTGCACAAGAACTGGACATGGCTGTCTCCCAGAAAAAGTCAAGCCTGGGCCTCTATCTCTCCTGGATGAACCAGGCAGTCATTTTAAGATCTCGGCTGTTAACTATGCCAGAAGTGCACTGCAGCACTTTTGTGTGGATTTGCACCCAGTCCATGGCCCTCACTCCCCATGGCCACCTCCTGGAGGAACAGCACCGACAGAGGGCACAAGGCAAGTAAAGTTTCAGCAGAATCTAAACTCAGGATACATATTACTCTTGCAGACAGTAGCATATATTTGTCCAGGTGTCTGCAGCAGGAATAGTAGAAAAACAAGAGACAAGGCAGCAAGCAAGCACTTGACTTGACTGAAAAACAAGGGAGAAATTTAAAAATTGCTTGAAAAGTTGTGATAAAAAAGAACGTCTCCTGTTGTTTGCTTCCACTCAAAATGAGTGTGGCAGGATTACAGTAAACAGCAATTGTTCAACATTGCCTGTATTCTCCAAGAGCAAACCACCCATGGAAAGCCTTTGGCCACCCACCTAGGTCATGCTAGAATAACAATGCAGTAGGAATGGATGTCTCGTGACATTATTTCTTGGGTTAAACATACCAAGTAGTGCAAAGAGGCTTACACACTCAAATCACTTGTGCTTTTACAGCTCAACTTACAATACACCACTTCAAAAGTTACCTGGCCCTGCCACATGACCTCTGAGCAAGCAAGCCAAGGTTTTTAAACAATATCTGTTTTTCTCTGTTTCACAGGTCATTGCTCATTATAAACTGCCAGTGTTAGCCTGAAAGATTTATTGTGAAAGGCAGTATAGAAAACATTCGTGCAAACAAGCACATTGCCTCTGTTTAAGAGGGACTCTCCACATGATGTAAGTGGACTTCTCCACTTAAAAATACACACTTTTTTCTGTGCAGGTTTGTGATCACGTAACTCCTTGCAGCACTTCAATGACAATTATATAGACAATGTAAAACAAGGAGAACAAGCAGGAATGGGAGGCTAATGTGCTGATTCCAGGCAGTATTTTGCCAGTGCAAACTTGTGAAATGTTAGCAGCCAAATACTCTTGAGATTTATTCAAGCCATGGAACTACTACCTACCAGTTCAGGTCATATTTCTTCTCCTGTTCCTCTTTAAATTACATGATTCCACAGGGCCAAGTTGGTTGCGTGTTTATTTTCTTTTAACACAGCAAGCCTGCAGCTGGCAATAACTTTTCAGGTTGTTTGGCTGTGAACTTCAAGTTTCAGCTCCTTCTGTGTTGCCCGTTGCTGTTTCTAGTCAATGACAGTCAAACCCACAAACTGTGTTTCTACCATGTCTCAGAGTAGAACTATTCTTATGCAAACTTCTACCAGTACAAACGATGCAGCAATAATAGTAACATCCATGCTGGCATGGATGATCTATGGCTCACATAGTTAATCCCTATAAAACAGCATAGCTGAACACCTTTAAGTTGCATGCATACAGATGACTAATTAAGCACGCAGTTAAATTATTTGACCTGGCACAATTCTGACAATTAAAATCATTAAAGAAATAGAGCTCGCAGTTCCCTCAAAGCTAAGTCTTCCAGTGAATAATTCCGGCATTGCACTGGCCTGGGGCAGTTTAGGACAAAAGGCATACTGGCAAGCCAGAGGGAAAGCCAGCACCTCTGGAACTGGCTATCTGACCCCACCTTTCAACCTATGACCCTGGCTCTGTGCCATGGAGACCACAGGAGCATGATACACAAAGGACACAGGGACTGTGGCAAAAGTCAAGTAGTACTAAAACTTAAGCCAGAAGTATTAATTCATATTATGACAAAGCTTCGGCTAAAATCAAGCAGTTCAGTAATGTTTGGGTATAAATGCACATCTGTCTGCTTTTGGCCCTTGGCCCCGGCTCAGGGCCAAGGGTATGATGTGACTAGAGTTGGGCCATCACACCTGGCCGCACAGAAACCCCTAGCAGCACTTAACAACACCTTTGTAGGCTACGCTATAGGCCTTCCTGGGCTGAAACTTCAGTCTAGCCTGGATATTCTTGAAACTATGTCAATCTGTGCTTTCATTAGAAAGTTTCTCTGGAGTTTTTATTCTGAGGAGTCTGCTGCTCAACTTCAAGTTCACTACTGCTGTGTTCATGTTTGGTAGGCATTTTGTTGTTGCTAACTGCAGTTTAGCCTCAGAAATTACTGTACTTCTACTTACTTAGACCTAATTCTTCACAGAAGTACTGTTTCAACAGAAGAAATTAAAGGATTTGTCATTGTGGCAAGACACCTGCTTCTATCAAAACTTCATTTAGCTTATCCTTCTGCTTGAGCTTCTGGAGTAATTTTTGAACAGGCAGGGCTTTTTTGTTATACTAAGCACATTTCTCTTTGAGAATAGCAGTATTAACTAGAAATGTTCTTGTAATTTCTAAAACTGAACTACCACAACATCTGTGACTTGTTTCAGAGGATAGCAAGGTGAAATTCTCCTTTTCACCCACTACTTAGCAGAGGAAAACAAGTAGAAATGTTACCAAAATGACTAAAAAAGTAGTGAATTATACCTTGTCCATGAGGGGTAAAACTACTTCAGTACTGCCTAAGCCACGTATTTTAACAAAGATATCGTAGCAGTACTCTATAGTATGGGCCCCCAGAGGAAACAAAGGGCTCATTTACGTTCAGTGAACTGAAGCGCTGTTTTAATTTCCCATGAAATTCAGGCATTTTGCAAACAGTCACACTAATAAATGCCACACGAGCTGGAGGTTTGACTGACAGCAGCTTGTTAGGTTTCTGTGTAAACAGAAGACATAGGGAAAGATGCATATACGTTTAGTTGCACACACTCCTCCTTATTCACCTGCCTGCAGGGCGCAGGGTGGTGAAGCCGTGGGCGGAGAGGACAGCCATCAGCACGCATACCAGCTGCTGATGAAGGCAAAAGGTGTGGACATGGACTGGGACAACTCTCCACGATTATTTTGCCTCAGAGCCTGCCGCTTCGTCCCGCCGCTCACCAAACACCTGTAGAGGCTCCGGTGCTGGTTCTGCCGCCCGGGAAGCGCTGCCGCGGCGGCAAGGCCGGCCGACTCCCCGCATTCCTGGTTGCCTGGGGCTGAAGAGGATGCTCGGGGGGCCTGGACGCCATGCTCCCAAGTCTCTCGCTTTAAAACACAACACCCAACCAGCTCTAACCCCACAAAAATGGGACGGAGGGGAAGAAACAAGCCAAGGACGACAAACTCGCGCAGCAGACAGTGCCCTGGCGGCCGACGGGACGGGACTGGACTGGACTGGACTGGGCTGCCCTGCCCTGCCCTGCCCTACCCTACCCCGGAGCTGCCACCCTTCCCTCCGCTTCTTCAAGGCTCGCCTCCCCCGCTGCTCGCCCTCCTGCCTGTCTCTTCCCCTGAGGAAACGTCTGCTGAAGGTACGCACAAACGAGCTCCCGGGCGGTCGTACACCACCCTACACTACATTTCCCCCTCCTGTCCCCGCCTCCCTTGAGAGGCCGTTGCCTGCCGGGGGCCGAGGCTTTGCGCTGCGCTGCGCCGCCGTGGGCCGCTGCCGATGTCGTAGGGCTGCGCGGCGCTGGCCGGGCGGCTGGGAGGCCCTAGCGGATCTGCCAGCCCGCGAACTGTCCCCGCGTAGAGCTGTCCCACGGAGAGTTCTCCTAGACCCTCTCAGTAACTGTACCAAGCTTGGCTAGATGGGCAAGGTGCAGGAGAAACCTCTCTGAAACGATTAGCAATGGCAAGGCAGGTGAGGGCAGCCCACCGCAGCGTTTCTCTGTGTGCGGAGCAGCAGCAGCTGCAGCTGCGGAGTCACCTGAGGCCGAAAGTGCTGGTTCTGTTACAGACCACCTGCACCATTTTGAGTTACGTTTTGAAGTGACCTGGCATCCAGTACAAAGAACGTGGAGCCTTTGTCTTTTTATGGGTCTATCTTTTCTACAAGCATCCACTCGTGCCTTTGAACAGAAAACTGCCCTTGCTCGCCTGGGCATTGTGCCGCCCAATCATTTATTCCTGCCAGCTTCACCGCTGCTCTAGTAGCTCCAGAGGCTTATTCCCAAATGTTCATAGTCTTTTTCAGAAACATAATAAAACGTATTTCAGAGAAAATACTTACATCTGAAACAGACTGGACTAATGTGAGTAACAGAAAAACTGAGAATGAGGAGGAAAAAGAAAGCTTTCACTAATGTCATGTCTAGGCTACAGGCTCACCAGAAGGCAATAGGTGGAACCTTACATTGATCTTCTGCCAGCTCAATGCCCAATCCTCAGTTTATGAGCAAGCATTACAGACCCCATGAGAGGCTTTTCCAGGACACAAGAAAGCATTGGAGAACAGGTGGACAAGACCCCAGCGTCTGCAGGTAGAAACCATCCTATGACTTCCCAAATAAGATAGTTACATTACTGACTAGCAAGGGAACAAGAGCAGTATCTCATTATCTGTATGGCCAGCTGCAGCTATATATCATATGGCAATGGCATGCCTCACTAAAGACCGGAGGCAGCTGTGAACAAAACTTTGTGATCCACTTGTTTGGTGCCCATCCGTCCTTTCATGAGGATGGAGATGTTCACAACACTCCATGCTCCACAATGCAACACTGAAGAACAGTCAGTAAATGTTTACAGGAACATTTGCATCCAAAGTGGCCTTCTGTTTATCATCTGAAGAGTAAATTAAAGAATGTTTATGAGTATTAGCTGATAATTCATGAGTGTAAACAAACTACATGCGATGCTCACCATCTGATCAGGAAGCCAACACAGTGCCACACTGCTGAAATGAGAACAAACAAGTAACAAATATTCATACTCACCTTTCTTTGGAAGCACTTCCTGGTTGTGTCTGTTTGCATGTATGGCTCATGGTGAAATAAACAACCCCACAAATACCCAACTTCACTGGGAATGATTTCCAAACAGAAACTGGGCTACATTTTTAAAGTAAGTTGTGTCTACTTCAACTGTGAATAGTTGCCAGACTAATAATAACTGGCCAACAGAGATCAAATAACAAGTATGATACTCATTCATTAATCCAGTCTAAAAATAATACTGTTAAACATTTTAAGAGTAAACTCTAATATATTAAAGGAACCACAGTTGCCTCCTGGACAGTCTGGGAGCAGAAAATGAGGCAAAGTTTGGAGAATAAATTATTCACTGTATGTTGTCCCCTTGACTCCCACTTTGACAAGATGCCTTTTAGAGAAGTTGCTTCTCAAACAGATAATGTAGAGGTACATATGGGGAAAAAAATGTGAAGAGCCTTGAATTTTCTGCTGAATCAAGGTTTATTCAATGACTATTTCAAGGAATTAGGGGGGAAAAGCAGTACTGAAAAAAAAAAATCAGTGTTTTGCTTCATTGTATCTTTTCTTCACCTTTTAATCTCTCTTTTTTTCCTTCTTGTTCACCCACAATGAGACCCCCATATTAGTGGTTCCAGATTTGGGAGAGTCACAATTCATAGTTTCTATTTTTGGTTTTCCCTGTTTGCATAATCTTTCTGACTGTCCTCTCTGGCAATTGCTTTGGGCTTTTTCCAGGGTATTTATATCTCCCAGCCTTTTTCCTACCAGTGAAATTTCAGTTTGGTCTCACAAGCAGAATCAAGATTCAAAATTCATTATTTAAATGTGCATCATGTTGAACATGAACTGTAAAACATAAGACAGTAAGGAGCTGACATGGTGGTGTTCCTCATAAACAGCTCTTCTTACAGCTATGTATGCTCTTATGTCACTCACAATGCTCTGGGAGTCCATGAGAGGGAGAACCGCTACTGCAAGTGGGGAGTGAAGGGTATGGCAAGTGTCGTGTTTGCCATCCTGGTGAAAAAGGCAACTCACACACCTGCTTTATGGCTGTAGTATACCACAAGCTAGCATTGACATGGTCTGGCTTGCGGCATACCTCAGAGTGAGGGAAGGCATGTGAGATGCTACATTCCCAGACACGAGTGTGCTGCCAGCCAGAGCCCCAAGCCTCCTCGCTTTCCCAACCCTGCCAGCTGTTGACAAGCGGCAGGGTCAGATGGAAAGTTCAAGGGAGACTTTTGTGATCTCTCACCTACTTGTCAGCTGTAACTTTAGGAAAAGGAAGGTGGAAGACTATTAATCCAGACCTTAGAATAGTATTCCAGAGGACTAATATGAGACGTGCTACTGAGGATGCTATTTCAGCTTAGCAGGCGCAGCTACTTCAGCCTTCATTGAGTGAACAATGTTGTGGGAGGACATCCCCACACAAGTCATATTAACTATAAATGTTCCTGCAGTTGGCCACAAGATAAAGCAGGCTAGTATTCTCAGACCCTAGGCCCACACACATGAAAAATTGCCACAGGATAAAATCACGTGAAAAGACCACTTGCTCATAAAGATGTGGCCAGCTGAAGGAGGAAGGTAGTAGCAGAAGCACTCTTCAAATGGAATTTCTGGTGCCACTTCCACAGGACCACTGGCTTGCCTGTCTACATCTCCTAAAGGACAGGAAGCATTCCTTTTCTACCATGCTTATTTGTAGGACACAAAGAACAGAGGAGCTTCCTACACTGATGAAGATCTTTATAAATGTAAGTCATTGCCCAATCTCACTCCTGAGTCTTCAGCACAGAGAAGGCTGATTCTGCCAGGGTCCAACCTGATGCTTTTCATCCAGGAGTAGCATCCTCTGCTAGAGACACACCCAAATCTGGCGTGAGAAGTTTCTTGTCACTCATCTGACTTCATCTTGGCCTTTGCCGGTCTAACTTTCATTTCTTGCTGTGTGGCAGAATGCAGAACTGGAGAAGAAAAAAAAAATACAAAAAAGGTTGGTTTTGCCTAGAAAAAATCTGCATGAAGAATAAGAAATGGGTAGGTGGATGCTGTGGGGTCTGGACACACCTCACTTGAGGGTAGACTTCAGCACATGTCAGGTTTTTATTACCTCTGGTTTCTTCATTACTGCAATATTAGGTTCACTGAAGCAATCCCTAGTAAACTGAACTGGCTCAGGCTTCCCTGCGCTGTGTTGAATGCTCAGCATTTTTTTCACTTAATACTCATGTTCAGCACATTTTTGTTTCCACCTCTGCCGTACACTCCTCTTGCACCTGGCAGGACACACTATCTGGTTAACCAGGAAGAGGAGCAGGCTAAGTTTGGCCTCCTGCTTGTGACTCTGCCATGAGAAGCTGAGGGAAGCAAAGGACAAACTTCATCTCCTTTTACAACAACTGTGATCATTTCATCCCCTATTCCAGAGGCACAGCTTTTCCCACATGCTGGCAACAGTAGGATCTTGCAGAGAACTTTCAATGCAGGTTGGTTGCTAGAACTCACTATTTTGGTATAACAACTAAATCCTCACCCAAGACAAGTGTGCAGATCCTTCTGAATAATGTGGCTAAATGCAGAATCACTTTTAATGTAGCGAGACAAATGATAGCTGTGATGAGAGAGAAAGCAGTTATGTATGTTGATTCTCCTAGAGCAGACCAAAGGGATGAGCTGTTCAAGGCAATGTTGCTCTGATCTCTACAGTGAACAATTACATCTAAGGCTCCTTCAGCACTGGCAGGACAAGAGCATTTGCAAACCTGCATATTCTCATTTTGAGTTACTTGAGGAAGTACCAGAGGAGTGCCCACAACCATTGCTCTGTTTCATTCATGTCAGCACTGCTGGGTACCTCTGGCACAGTCTGTCTGCCAATGTTAACATGCTGGTGTATACTGGCAAGCCAACTCCTGTCCTCTGTTCATACAACTAGTCTTCACACAAAATTCAAAGGACCTGGGAGGGCAAGATGCACCACTCCAGCTTAATGTGGTGCCTCTGCTCTGTTTTCCACCTCAGTCTGGCTGACACAGGCTGACCGTAGCCCTGGCTACCAGTACTGACATCCCCCTGCAAGCCCTACAGCTTCCCTCAGCCCTGGCCTTGACAGCAGCAGGGCTTAGCCATCACTTGTCAGCTAGTGCTAAGCTTGTGCTCACAGGACTTTCTTGAAGCAAGAACAAGACTCCCATGTTTTTTTCACATTGTTCCACAGTAGTATACATTTTTCATAAAATCTGATTATTATTATTATTCTTAAATGCCTGCTGACTTGCCTATGAGCATGTGGCTATTATACAGATATTGCCTTTTCTTCACTGTGTTTTATTGCCATGTTTTTCTGGATCCCATTCTTTATTTCATAGAATCAGGGAATGATTTGTGTTGGAAAGGATCTTAAAGATCATCTCCTTCTAACTTCCTACCCTTCCTTGGGTAGGAATACTTTCCACTAAACCAGGTTGCTCAAAGCCCCATCCAACCTGGCCTTGAATATTTCCAGGGAAAGGGCATCTACAACTTCTCTGGGCAAATTTTTTTAACCCGTCTCAATGTTACTACTTGAAATACAGCAAAATATGGTGTCTCAGCTGTTCACAGCACATGATAAGCAAGGGAAAGACAGGAAAGATGGCAAAAAGATTTCACTTGTAAAAGCCAAGGAAATACTGGTGAAAACTGTCTTTTATGTGCACTTCATCTTCCTGCATCAGCCAGTATCTCTTGTCACACTGTCACCAACAGCCCAGGTAACGATATCTGATGGTCAGAGTGGATCCTTACAGAGGGAAGGTCTGGGCATCCCACAGCCACTCTGTGAGATGTGTTGCCTCCCTGCAACAGCTTCATCCCCATATTTTGAGTAGAAACAAAGGTGTTGAAAATAGCGGAGCCCAAACGTCAGGGTTGCAGCTGCTGAGTGCCTTCTTGGAGTCCTGGGAAGTATAGTGACACACCTAGGATAGGTTGGAAAGAAAAGCAGATGAAATGGGATTTTTTCCCTATTGATATGGGATCTCCTGTCTCTTTCCCCATGAAAGAGACATTTCATGTGGAAATCAGTGTCTTCTCACTCCCTGCCTCCTTCCACAGGCCCAATGCCCCGGAAGGTCATGCTGTATCCCAGGGAAGAGCAGAGACAAGGAGTCTCATCGGTGTATATATTTTAAAAAATGAAACAAAGGCAAGATTTAAATGACAAAATAACATCCTTAGACTCTTCATCTCCTTCCTCTCTTCTCCTCCCACATATTACTCCTCTATTAGATTTTCCAGTAAAATCAGATATTTTTTTGTCCCCTGCAGCCCAGATCTCCAGACACAACACTCAGCTTTTCTGATGATCTCATAGCAGTCTCCAAAGCAAATGATAATTGCCAGAGAATACACCAATTTTTGCTATAATCATTCTCTTGTCATTTAGCATCTGGAGAATCCAATAATGGCTCTGAAGCAGCACAAGGACCTCATAAGTGCCACTCCTTCCATGTTGTCTTCCAGGGATGTAGCCCCACCACCCAAAGGACAGCACCCTCTGTCTCAATCCCTTTTTAGCATCCCATCTCCCACCTGGGTTCTGCCTAGCCACAAGCAGGAAGTGCAGAACTCTCCCTGACAGAAAGAAGTTAGTGGCCTGCTACCTTTGAACTTTGTGGGAATGATGGTACAAATCCAAGAGACTTCATAACAGGAGGTTTGAATCCAAGCTAAATGTGCCTGTCAATCCATATGCAATATCACATCATGAGAAAAAGTAAAGAACTTGCAACAAAGCTCAGTTCAACATATCTCAGCTTCCAAAACCTTTATTTTCTGAGACAAAACAGCGATATGTTGACATGCTTTAAACTGCATCGATTTAGTTACCATCTTCACTAATTAGTAAAATAAATTTTATGTGCTCCAAGATGTGTATTATTCAATCAATGTCAAATAAGGCTGTCAGAGAAAATCTTCCAGCTCATTGACACATTAATTGTACCTTTTCAGGCTCCAACAATTTGAATTTAATTTTTTTTCAAAATTGAAGTTTTTTTTTTCAAAACAGAAAAATTTTGATAGTTTTGTTTGTCTGACATCCCAGTATCTCATCTCCCTTCAGTATTTCAGGAAGAAATACTGATCACAGGGAAACGATTGGGAAGCTACAACACGGAGTACGCCACTTTCTAAGTGTGCTGGAGTTTAGGTAGGAGGCCTGGATAAACCAGTGTTTAGTTCATTTGGCTTGACAATGTATATATCTTTTTTTCCCCACTGAAATTAACATTTAAAAGAATGACTTTTCCTGAATAAAGCAATGAGTTTGAAACTGAGCACGTTGGCATTTTTCTCATTTACTTGGACTTTTACAAGTCAGTAGGAAGTGGGCATCAGTGTTTCTGTCACATTGAAGGAGGCTGGTGATGCTTCACCCTTGGCTTTGGCCAGCTTTTCCCTGCAGTGGCACATGGACCCTGTCATGCTTCCCCACAGATGGCACACAGGCTTCCCACGCTTTCACTCAATAAACAGATCTAGTTTTCATTTGATTTTCCAGATGGACTTGGTGTTTTCATCAGCTCAAGCATACTGCTTTCTAAAGGTAGGAAAGGGGTTTTATACTAAGCATATGCTAATAGCATGGGAGGGAGCTGAGCTGGGTAAGGGTCCTCAGCCAGGGGGGCAACTTTATATTCAAGAACATAGAGCAGAACCGAATGGAGACATAGAGCAGAACCAAATGGAGACTGAACAATGGGAAAAAATACTCTGTAACCAGTACAGCAAGCCTGGTCCCTTGAGTCAAATAAGTATGGGTTGCAAAGCACACTGCAGAGCACAGGAATTAGTTAGGTATTAGCAGAAGAATGGGATACAGTATGTAGAGGTTTGACATTTCAAATCTCTATGATGCTATGAAACCCTTCTCTGGAACAGTTTAATAAGCCATTATTAATTAATACTGCACTTTCCCATGAAAATGCAAGAGCATTTTCTTTGCTGAAGTTGTCTGGCAGAGAAATGTTCCCTCTGAACAAATCACAAGAGTTAGCACAAGTGGAAACTTTAGCCACAACATTGTCGAAGTATAAAAGTTAAACAACTTTAATCTTAGATTTTTTTTGCTGTGTGTCAAGGATGCATGAGGCTGTTCCTCAAAATAGCTTGCCTGTGTGCTTCGTAACACGTTCTGGAATTTCCTCTCTCCTCCTTCTAAATTCAAACATCGGTGAGCACAATCTGTACAAGACTGTGATACTATGGCAATAGTTTGGATGATTTTGCTGTGCAGTTACAAATACATGTGTTCAAAAAGATGCTTACATTAATGTGGTAAATTTACAAATCATCATGTGATGTATGTTGTCCTCTTTATGTTACAGCACTTATAGGGGTTTTAGATAAATATTTCTCCTAATGGGTGCAGCATTCATTTATTCATTTATTCATTCATTTATTCATTCATTTATTTACTTCAAAGAACCTTTTAAAAATCCTACATCCTATTACTCAGGCATTGGTTTCTTCAATCTCTTTGGCAACCAGAGCCCAAGAACATATGCCAGATATACAGAACACCTCTGACTATAAACATGCAGCAGACCTGCTGACTTAACAGCTTTTCACTTTAACATTGTCAGTCTTCATAACCATTTGTATTTTATTAGGGAATCCTAAAATTCTCAGAAACTAGAACAAGTAATAGTGTTAACCAGGATGTATTGTGCAGTTGCAAACACTATTAATGCTGAAGTATTCATCCTCCACTGTCTTTGTCTACTTTTTGGGGTTTTCTTTGTCCAGATGCTTTTGCTCCTTAATGTTACTTAATAAACTGTTCCAGACTCATCTGCCATTGTCAGATCCTGTCTCAAAATAATGTTCTTTTCCCTCTATCCTGCCTCAAATTTATATTTTTTTCCCTCTGGCTGGTGCCTTGCATAATAGTTGCTGTATCTTTAACCACACAAGTGTTATTAAAGCATTCTGAAGTGGATGGCAGGTTGACCATGAGCCAGCAATGTGCTCTTGTGGCCAGGAAGGCCAATGCCATTCTGGGGTGTATTAGAATGGGTGTGGTGAGTAGGTTGAGTGAGGTTCTCTGCCCCTCTGCTCTGCCCTGGTGAGGCTGCATCTGGAATATTGTGTCCAGTTTTGGGCCCCTCAGTTCAAGAACCTCAGGGAACTGCTTGATAGAGTCCAGTGCAGAGCCACAAAAACGATTAAGGGAGTGGAACATCTTCCTTACAAGGAGAGACTGAGGGAGCTGGGTCTGTTTAACTTGGAGGAGAGGAGAATAAGGGCTGACTTTATTAATGTTTATAAATATTTAAAGGGTGAGTTTCAATAGTATAGAGTCAGGCTCTTCTTGGTGATGCACAGTGACAGGACAGGGGGCAATGGGTGGAAGCTGAGGCATAGGAAGTTCCATGTGAACATAAGAAAAATTTTCACTGTGAGGGTGATGGAACACTGGAACAAGCTGCCCAGGGGAGTTGTGGAGTGTCCCTCTCTGGAGATATTCAAAACCTGCCTGTTCCTGTGTGATCTGGTATAGGTGATCCTGCTCTGGCAGGGGGGTTGGACTATCTTTCGAGGTCCCTTCCAGCCCCTAACATTCTGTGATTCTGTGTGATTCTGTTTAGTTGCTTTGGCAGTCCTGTCTGTATCTGTAAATGACTATTGTTTTTTGAAAGACATAGTTCATTGTATGTTCCCTTAAATGTCACTGCCATATGCGCTTTGGCTGTCCAGGTACATGGAATTATTTATTTATTGATTGATTGATATAAATATCATTGCCTCTTTTGATGAAATTGTTCCTGCTCACTGCTTGAGTGGCAGCAGAGCCAGGCACATCCACTCTGCTCCCACGTGCAGTCCTGTCCTGCCACAGAGAAGGTCACTGAGACCCCAGCAGCACTGTTAGCCCAGGCAAAAGAGGCAAGCTTCCTGGATGCAGCTACTAGCACCAACCACTGGACTCAGGTTGCTGTCATGGCCCATCCTTCAAGCCATGTTGTGTGTTTAAGAGTTAAAAGGGCTAAGAGGTCAATGTATTCCACAAGTCTTAGTCTCTCTGCTTGGAGGATTTGCAGTAAAGCTACCACTTATTGCCAATATTGATTGACTGCTTTGCTACTGATACCCATTTAAGCTTAGCTGCTGTGCTCACATAAGCTGTGACAAGGCACAGGAAGAAATGTCAGTCTCCATCACTGTGGGCTGGCTGGTAACCAGTAAACTGAATGCAGAAAAATGTGTGTCCTAACTACTCAGCCCACGTACTGCCTGCCTTCAAGATAGCATCTCAATGTACTCAATGTTAAGAATATACTGTTTCACCTCAGTATTTGATAGGGCAAGGGGACTAGTGCCAATTAACCTAGGCACTACTTTAAAACATTGCATGCAAATTTTAAATAGAATTTGAGAAGGAGAAAAGGGAAAAAGCCATTCAGAGCCAGAGCATCAGGTCTGGCAGCCCTGCCATGTGCTGTGTTGCTCTGAGGCCAGCAATCAGGTCTAAAGTTTTTTCTATGTTTTGCATTGATATAAATACCAAAGCTATAATTTTCTGTATCATTTCTCCACACTCCTTTCTTGAAAGTACCTGCTAAAACACAAGGTTTTACTTGCGTGTTATACCCATTCATTGACTCAAAAATGCCATTGAATTCATTCTAGTAAGGCAAAGAAGGCCAGGAGGCTGTTGTAGGTTTTTTAAATCCCCAAACTCAACAAACCCTATTGACCAGTATCTAAACCTTTATTGCTAAATAGGCATTACTGAGAAAATTATAATGAGAGTTCTTCCAACCTCCTGCAGCATTTGTAAGGAGACTAATTTCAAGCTACCTTTGGTGAGGTTTCATTTTTAACAGAGTATCTTTCTTAATATGAATAGTCAGGTTCACAAAGAGAGGCTGTTTTCATTATGCCTACTGGACTTCCAGGTGTTTCCTTTTAGTCAAAATAGTGACCAGTGATGAGATCAGGTAGGTGAAGCACTCCAGATAAAGTTCTTTTAAGACACTTTGCAGTGTATCTGGATAACACTACTTCATGCATTAATCAGAGTATTTGCCTCCACTCCAAATAAGCATAATCTCAGTAGGAAAATAGACACTAATGTTCACAGGTAGATCTATTGCTGTGTACAAGTGGAACCAGGATGTGCACTGGATTAAGGTGTCTGAGTTTCAAATTGTCCACTCTAAATGTCTGTCAGATACCTTGTTCTGTGTCTTACTTTACTTACTGCAGTTCTTGTGCATTTAGACTATCATTTGCAGGGTTTTAGAACCATTACTAATTAGGCATCCAGTATTTCTGAAGATGTTTTACCTTAGTATCTTCAATGCTAGCAACCACCTAGTCAGAAGTTTCCATCTGGCACAAAAAATTGCACCACCAAATGAGTTCTTAGACATTTACAATAATACCAGGCAGCAGTATCAAAACTGTTGTTGGATACAAAGTTTGTAAATTTAGAAATAAATATTACCACATAAAAGAGCATTGTAATAGCACTTAACTGGGAGTGCAAACCCAATTTATGTGAAAGCTTTTAAAGCAGCTGATGTAGTCTCATATTTACATCATCACTGTGGTCTATTAAAACCTTCTCCCAGAAAAAAAAAATACTAGCTCCATTGTCTTAAAAGAGCATTTTGTATTCTACTTTTTCTTCTCATCATAGTTCAGAATGAATGTGAATCTTAAATCCCCATGTACCTTACAGAGTAACTGCAGTTTCATGACCTTCCCTGGCAATGCCAGTTATCCAGGCTCACAGATTTTACAGCATACCCGTAGAAAAAGCAGAAGTCCAGACCTCTGCTGCCTTTTTAAAAATTAGTATTTCCTAGTTTGGAGACTTTATTGCATACTGCACAGAGGGGAAAAAAAGTGCATTTTGTACTAGCATCAACAGAAAATCTATGCATCCTGCTGTACATACAGACCCTCAGGAATGTTAATTAGGGTGTCTCTTAGCTGTATTAAATTCAGAATTAGTTGTGTCTCCTTCAAGGCACTGATCATCTCTCTTACTCTGATATACAATTTGTTTCTGATTCTTCTATTGAACATTTTAAGCCATCTAGCCTTTGGCTGTAGCATTAGAGAACATTTCTGGCTACACTGAAATTTTATCTGATCAGCCAAAAGGCTGAACCAAGAGGAATTTGAAGGTGTGAGGGTGCTTTTTATTCCTCAAGGCCATTTAGATCAAATAGACACATATGTTTGCTTGCACTTGCCATTTAATTTTCTTTGCTTCTATTATCACTGACTCTGCTGAGCATCACCAGGCAGGAAGCTATGTCTAGTTTCAGGATGTCATGGGTTGAGTGTTAGTTTGCTGCTATTCATACAATCCTGCCTCATGCTAGCTTCAAATGATAGTGCTGGCTGGAGCAAAGTATTATGGGGCTTGGAGTTCAGATTGTAACATGGGAGGATTTCTGTTCTGATTGCTGCTTCTTGGTTCTGGGGTTTTTTGGGTGTTGGGTCCTTTTCCACAGGCATGGAGGCGAGACGGGTGGGAATCTAGTAGCTGCTGGTTTGGGTTTGAGTTGTTTTCTATCTTGTGCTGGTTTGTTTATTTTTTTTTTCTCTTTCCTATATTTCACTGTGCTTTTCTGCGAGTAGGCTAAGGTAATTGTGATGTTGTGGTATGTGGTGGGTTGAAAATTCCCCCAACATTACATTGCCAGACCAGTGCAGTTGGAAGCAAATGAAGCTGTATTTACAAGCAAAACTACAATCTAAAATGAAATGCAATTAATATGTACAAAATATGCAATATTTATGAGTATTTACAATTTATAAACAGCACAAGACCCGCCCTGGCCAAAAACTAGGGCAGCTAATAGCTTCCCACTCCCTGCCTCCTTCCCTCTACCCACCCTGTATGCAAAGGGACAAGAGAAAAGAGCAGAGAGTTATTTTGTTAGGATACGTACTCATAACAAAGAAATGTAGCCAATGTCAGCAAACAGCCAGCAGAAACAAGTTAGTGTCTCCCAGAGCCAGGAAGCTGAAAAGAGAGAAAGATAGTGTACACATCTAACTTTATGTCTGTTATCTGTCCAATGAGATTGTTTAGAACTATTTTCCTTTCTACACCCAATGGTGATTTATTTACATTCTATCATTTTCTGTTCAAGATCTGTGGAAAACTTTAAAGGTACAGCCTAAAACTACCACATGGTATATGTTATGTTATCTTTTTCTGTAAGTAAGCTAAGTTAATTATTAGTTACAGATGTGTTATGTTATATTAAACTTCTACCTCTTTATCTCAACCCTGAGTGTTTTGTGATACTTTTCCTTCAGTTCTGTGTTGGGGGAGCAGGCAGGTTAACCTGATGTTCTGATTTAAACCATTGCACAAGGAGATGCTTTATGTTGTCATAGCTAGACAAAAGAGCCTAAAGTTTTGGGGAAATCCACCTAAGCACATTTTCTATCTCCTTCTAACCCTGTTCTGCATCATTAGACAAAGCTCTGTAAAAGGAGAACATCTTTTGATGATGCAGAAAGAACTCTGCTCTTTGCTGGTTCTTGTGGCCATATTTCTAATGATGTGTGCAAGTGAGGGGAAAAACCCACCACACCGTGAGCGCAGATACACTGAAACACACACACCTGTAACAATCAGCACCTCTGCAACCTGCCACAGAAAGCAATAATACCTTTTCCATTCACCTGACTCCTCCTGCATCCGTAGCAGAGAAGGTGGCTTTTGCAGCCTATTCGGAGGTCTGAAGTCCAGGACACCAATGAAGGAGTGAGCCTGCAGTTAGAGACAGGTTGCAAAGAGGCACTTGCCAGCACTCCTCCTTTCTTAACTTATTTGGCTCTTCAGTTGGTTTGATGGGTGAACTCTTCAGTGGATAAGGAATTGGTTGGATGATTGCATGCAAAAGGTAGTGGTTAATGGCTTGGTATCCAGATGGAGATGGGTGACAAGTGGTGTCCCTCAGGAGTCTGTATTGGGACCAGTGCTTTCAATGTCTTCATCAATGATATAGACAGCAAGTTTGCTGATGATGCCAAGCTGAGTTGGTGCAGTTGATAAGACTGAAAAACAGAATGCCATCCAGAGGGACTTAAACATGCTGGAGAGTTGGGCTGAGGGGAATCTCATGAAGGTCAGTAAGTCAAAATGCAAGGTCCTGCATCTAGGTTGGGGCAATACAGGCTGGAGAATGGTTACATGATGGGGTATGATGAAATTGAGAGCAACCCTACAGAAAAGGACGTGGGGACTGGTGGATGAGAATACAGATATGAGCCAACAATCATAGAATCACAGGTGTTGGAAGGGACCTCTAGAGATTACCTTGTCCACCCACCCTGCCAAAGCAGGGTCACCTAGGGCAGGAAGCACAGGAACACATCCAGGCAGGTTTTGAAAGTCTCTAGAGAAGGAGACTTCACAACCATTCTGGGCAGCCTGTTCCAGTGCTTTGTCACCCTCACCATAACAAAACTTCTCCTCATGTTTAGGCAGAACCTCTTGCGGTACAGCTTATACCTGCTGTTCCTTGTCCTGTCACTGGGCATTGCCGAAAACAGACTATCACCTTTATCTTGACACCCATGATTCAGATATTTGTAGACATTGATAAGGTCCCCTCTCAGCCTTCTCTTCTCAAGACTAAACAACCCAGGCATCTCAATATTTCTTCATAGGAGAGATGTTCAAGTCCCCCTGTCATCCTCGTAGCTCTCTGTTGGAATCTCTCCAGCAGATCCCTGCCTCTCTCAAACTGGGGAGCCCAAAACTGGACACAGTATTCCAGGTGTGGTCTCACCAGGGCAGAGTAGGAGGGAGAAGAACCTCCCTCAGCATGCTGGACTTACTTCTCTTAATGCACCTCAGGATAACTATCTTGCTGTCCCCAAGGCCAGCACTGGTACTTGCAACCCAGAAGGCCAATCACATACTGGGCTGCATCAAAAGAAGCATGGCCAGCAGATCGAGAGAGGTGATTCTGCCACTCTGCTCTGGTGAGACCTCACTTGGAGTACTGTGTCTAGTTATGGGACCCACAACATAAGAGACCTGAATCTGCTGGAGCTGGGCCAGAGCAGAGCCACAAAGATGATCAGAGGGCTGGAGCACCTCTTCTACAAAGACAGCTGAAGAAATTGAGGGTGTTCAGCCTGGAAAAGAGAAGGCTCTTGGGAGACCTTATAGCAGCATTTCAATATCTGAAGAGGAGTGACAGGAAGGGTGGGGAGGGACTGTTTAGAAGGGCTTGTAGCAATAGGACATAGGGCAATGGTTTTAAACTGGAACAGGGTAGATTTAGGTTGGACATAAGGAAAAAGTTCTTACAATGACAGTAGTAAAGTACTGAAACAGGTTGCCCAGGGCTGTGGTTGAGGCCCTGTCCCTGGAAACATTCAAGATCAGACTCAACGTGGCTCTGGGCAGCCTGATGTAGTTGTAGGTGTCCCTGCTGACTGCAGGGGTGTTGGACAAGATTACCTTTGAGGGTCCCTTCCAACCCTAATGCAATCCATGAATCTGTAAACTTTGAACGGATCCCACCCAGCCTACATGGTCGCTGCCCTTCCTGGCTGTCAGAGGAGCTGGTGTGCGCTGAGGAAGGAGGCTGAATGTTACCGAGATGCTCAGCCAGTCGTGTGACTCTGAAGTGATCCTCTGCCCTGTGCTGTAGCCCTCCTGTAGGCACAGAGCCTTAAATAACCCAGTCCCCAGGCTGCTCAAAGGTTTGTGTGTGTACACTCCACTAGATTCACTGCGCAGTGAGGCAGTGACATGATGAGAAACAGCCTCTGTGTCAGGATGATTTACCCTCTGAAGGGACTCTCAACTCTCCAGAAAACTCTGCTTAAATAGAGCCTATTATGAGAGGAAGATCAAATTGCAAAATGAAATTGAAGACAGACATGAAATGCTTTTAGTAGTATATAATTTAAAATAAAGAACAATTTTTTTAAAAGTCAGAAAAATGGAACCAAGCATAAATGTTCCTGGTTAATCTGCAAAACCTATAAAGCAGTAGATGTTTAACCTGATGCATGACATAGAGCAGGAACATTAGTGTATTATGTCTGTGCCATGTAGCTGTACTGATAGTAATGCTTCGGTCTATGTCGTTGGTTCCTGAACTGCTGTTACCACTGCACATTCTGAACTGCATTGCTGTAGATGTTTAAATTGCATAGTTGTAAATGTTTGAATTTAACACAGATGAGAGCTGTCAGAGTCCTGTGATGTTTCTTAATTTGACAGCCTGCACAATTCACATCAGGATTTTCTTTTTCTCTACAGTAGTTTCTGAGGGGAACATAATAACCTCCTACTGTTTTTGTGCATGTTTAGTCTCCGAACAGTAGGAAGACATTGATGAGTGATGAATATAAGTGCCTTTTCTATTGCTCTTAAACTCTGTTAGTGTACTTATATTTTAAATTATGGGACAGAATTTTCTCTGGCTGATATCCTGTGGTTAATGAACCTGCATATGGAGGATGTAACATAAATGGGAAATGCTGGACAGGAGATGGATATATGCATTTCCCATGCTACAAGTTCATTAATGATGCCAAAAGCATGACATCAAATTATTGCAGCTTGATTTTTTTCCCTCTCCACCTAAAACCATCAGCTTCACCTACCTAGGAAGAAGTGGGCAGTACAGAATCTGTGCAATTTTGGTGCCTATGCAGTAGTCATGAGGCCAACTACTGAAATCTTGTCCAGGATATACTGGCAAAGCAGGTCTTCAGAAAAGACAAGATTTCTCTTGCTGTGACCAGGGCACCCAGAAACATTTAAAGGATTGTATATAGTGTTTTGTGGAAAGAAAAAAAAATGTACAACTTTGTTGTACAAGTTGTACAAGGTAAATCCAACTAGTTGTGATATCCTGGGTTTGGATTAAAATCTGGGGTTTTGTTTGGGGTTTGGAGCATGGAGGTGGTGTTTTCTTACCCAAACCAAATTAGTTCTGATCTTAAAGCTAGACAAATTCCTTCATTAAATGCCACGTTTTAAATTAACAAATATTCATTTGTTTTGCTTTTTTTCTGCTAAAGAGCATAACATAAATTACAGCTGTTTTGTTTTTAACTTTCCTAAAATTCTGAGAATAATTTGCCAGTAACAAGTTCACTGAAAATAGTAGTGCCATAATCTCACCTCTAGGGTCTAAGAGTCGCTTTGGGAACACTCACAATCTTTTTCTTTGTTCATCGACCCTCAAAAATCAATTAAAGTGGTGGAGTCTGGGACTTCTGAACTTCTTCAGTGACCATAACAGGTGCTGGTAGCAGATTAATACCCCTGAAGGCTCTCTGAAGTTCTTTACTTTCTCTAGGAGTATAGTGTCTACACTACAGGCCTTAGCAGTCATGTTAGCTGCTTGCAGTGGTACGGAACAAGGATGCAGAGCTGGAGGAGCTGGGCTGGGGGAGATCCTCACACAAACTTCTCATCAGTAGGGATGAGGGTAAAAGGATTTGTTTCCATAACTAAACAAGGAAATGTAGTAGTGTTTTGTGATGGGGATATTTTTCAGTTTCCTCTACAAGAAAATAGGACCAAAATACTTTGTTTTACTAGTGAAGCTTTATTTATTTCCAGTAGTTGAGTAAAAAAATAAAGGAAAATGTTGCACATGGAAGCTCATCTGTTTTGTGTTCTATGGATAGCTGGAAATTTGGGGTTTAAGTATTGCAATCTAAAGGGAGATAATCAAAATTCCCCATTTTAGAAAAGAAGATAAATGAAAAACTCTGTGTCTAAACATTTTTCCTCATCAGTCTTGTCTGTGACTGAGATGATATTTTGAGTATGACATAAATACATTCTGCATTTGTTTTAGGACTCTTTTCTAGAGTAGACTTTGATATAAATCTGTGCTATCTTTATTTCCTTTGGCATTAGACTCCTGACACCCTTGTTAAAACATCATTTACAATATTCCAAAGTGAACTGCAGATGTTGTTGTAAAGAGATTATTTTCATGCTTTCCAGATTACATCATAACGTGGTTTCCATTTTATTTTAAACTTTCCCTTCTATTGAACATTACTTAATTGTTTATGTTGAATTCTTTTATACAATTCCAAAAACCTAAAATATTATTTGTAAAATGTCTGAGAGTAAATGGCAAAATAATCATTTTCCACATCAAAAATTACAAAGCTCAGTCATTTGCATCTGGATTGTGCCATCTTTACCAATATCCTTCATGTATATCCTAATCTGTAGCACAGCCTCTGCTCTCAGGATCATGAGGAAGTGTCAGAGCTCCATCTTCATTCCCTTTACATTCCTTTTTGAAAATCAAGCTGCTGGCCTTATCTTCCACCTGAATGCTTCTCATTCAGCCACAAATCTTAAAGTCTTATTACCCTCCTTTTATACCTTCTTTATACTTAGCCCAAAGAAGATGAAGATGCACATAAAATTTAAAATTAAAAAAAAAAAAAAAAACAACTGAGTAAGATCCAGGAGAAAGAAGAGATAATGAATACCTTTTTGTCTATTTTGAAAAATCTTTACCTAAAATTTTTGTTACACCATTTTTTTTTTTAAAGGCAACCTTTTAAGAACATCAGGGTTTATTATGAGAGGGAAAGAAAATAAGTATCCCCAAACCCACTGTGCCTGAGAAGAGAAATAAGAGTTTTAAAAGGCAAGGTGATATCTGGTTTCGTTAGTCCTGCCTTTCTTTCTTAGAAATCAGGGAAATATTTCTGCTGTTTCTCCATTTCCCCTCCCCTTTCTGTAACTGTCCACTGGAAAAAGGTGAGAAGTGAAAAGTGAGATTTCACATGAAAACAAAGTGTATTTCTTTAAGATGAACATCTTACTCTAGAATTCAGCACTGTCTGGCTGCATCATAGGGACATAAAACAAGTTAGGAAAGAAGCACAGAAACAATGCAGCAGTTCTTGGGCCTCTGAGGCCAAGGCTAGCTTTCTGAAATAAATCATTGGTGATCTGATGGGAAGTTGCCATAGTGGTTTTCATTTACACTTTTAAATGCAAATTCATTTCACATTTTCATAGAATCATAGAATGGTTTGCAGTGGAAGGGACCATCCCTCTTACCGTGAGCAGGGAAACCTCCTATTAGACCAGGTTGCTCAGAGCCTCATCCAGCCTGGTATTAATCACTTCAAGGGATGAGGCACCCATGGGCAACGCATTCCACTGTCTCACCACCCTCATAGAAAAGAACTTCTTCCTAATCTCTCATCTAACCTGTTCTACTTTAAAACCATCACCCCTTGTCCTATCACCCCATGCATTTATAAAAAGTCCCTCTCCAGCTTTCCTGGAGGACCCCTTCAGGTACTGGAAGGCTGCTATAAGGTCATCCTGGAGCCTTCTCTTCTCCAGGCTAAACAGACCCAACTTGTCCTCATGGGAGAGGTGCTCCAGCCTTATGATTATCTTTGTGGCCTTCCTATGGAAGCCCTGGAACAGATCCATTTCCTTCTTGTGTTGGGGCCTCCAGAGATGCATACAGTCTCACAAAAGCAGAGGAAAGGGGCAGAATCACTTCCTTTGACCTGCTGGTCACACATCTTTTGATGCAGCCCAGGATTCAATTGGCTTTTTGGGCTGCTGGCTCATGCCAAGCACCTCATTAACAAGCCTCCCTAAGTCCTTCTGTGCAGGGTTGCTCTCAATCCACTCATCACCCAGCATGTATTTGTGCTTGGGATTGCCCCAACCCGGGTGCAGGACCTTGCACTTTGCCTTGTTGAACTTCATGAGGTTGGCATGGTCCCACCTCTGCAGTCTGTCAAGGTCCCTCTGGATGGCATCCCTTCCCTCCAGTGTGTTGTGCACAACACACAGCTTGGTGTTGTTGGCAAACTTTCTGATGGTGCACTCAGTCTCACTGTCCTGGTGACTGACAAAGATGTTAAACAGCACCAGTGCCAGTGCCAATCCCTGAGAGACTCCACTTGTCACAGGACTCCATTTGGACATTGAGCCATTGACTGTGACTGTTTGAGAGCAGCCATCTAGCCATGTGGTGCCATGGTCCATCCATCAATTCCATGTTGTTCCAATTCAGAGACCAGGATGTCATGTGGGACAGTGTTGACCACTTTTCACCAGCCTGGAAAGACAACATCAGTTGCTCTTCCCTTATTTTGAATGCTGTCACATTCCACTTTGTTCCCCCTGCTTTAGTGAGAGGAGGTCATTCATGCAGTGATTTTTTTTTTTTTTTTTTGCAGTGGTTGCATGAGTGGGTTTTTCAAACATGGAAGGCTGTGCATCTGCTACCTCTATCCCAACTTCAGCCAGGAGCCTCTCTGTGGTGAAGGAGTGTGCTCTTGTTTTCTCAGAGTACCAGTTCCTCAGAGAGACAGAGCAGCCCTCTTTGTGTCCTGGTTCATCTTTCTTTTCTGGCTGTGACTTTCAATTAAGAGATCAACATAATGGTGCAGAACTTTACCCCAGGGCCAAGAAAGCTCCAAAAACTCCCTGTTATGTGGTGGGTCTGAAGACAGGTAAAAAGAGTCTCTTACACATAGCAAATCAGTATGAAGGTGGATAGCACCTTCTATTTGACTTGATCATTTTGCTCAGGCGAGGGTGCTCTTTAGAGCTGCTATGGCTGAGCTTAGCACCTACCAGCTGCTTTCCATATTCCTAGCTACTCCAAATCCAGTTTAGGTGGCTGGTCACGTCTAATACATAACAGTGCCGTCAATCTCCTTGATTTGGAGGAAGAATTAGTGGAGGGCTGAACTGCAAATACCTGGTTAATTTCTTCAGTATTCAGTATTTCTTCAGTATTCAAATGTAGAAGACAGGCTCTTGGACAAATGTGTGTCTCCAGCTGGCTCCAGCCAGCCTGTTAGGCACTGTGGCTGGCCATCAGCACCTGAATTTTCCCTCATAATAGTCAAAGTCCCCCATGAAAACACAAAGTAGGTGGTGAGCACTAGAGAAGAATTGGCACCACTAAGTTAGTTTAAAATATGCTGCAAATATTTCATGAAGTGTCCAAAGTGAGATTTACAGTCACCATCCATTCCAAAGCGTGTTTAACAATTCATTCGGTGTCATACACTAGAAACCGGCACTTTTTTTTTCCCCCAAGGGAAATCGGTCTGCTTTCATTCAAAATCTGTGCACTACTTCTGATCACACAGCATCTCATAAACAACTTATTCCACTGTGAGTCCTTTGGGTCATTTTGCCCACCCTGTGGCAGTGGTCACCTCCTTGCAGCTGGTCTGTCAGTTGTATTCCTGCTCTCTACGCTGAGACCAGCAGGTCTGGCATACACATATCGCTCGGTGCACTCAGGAAAGCCCACAAGTTCTGTGTGATGGAAATTATATATTAAACCTAATTCACAGTGTTTTGTGATAGAGAAGACAGAGAACTTGGGTGAGGTATTTTCCTTGATATTTTCCCATGTTTTAACAGGGCATGTGTGTCTATAGATATAGATATATCATATAGATATATGTTTTGTGGTTTTCAAATTGGGCACATATGTATGTATAAGCACATGAGGCTCTAAACAGGTTTTGATGTGGTCAGGAAAGACCCAAAAACTTGATGGTTCACTTTCAAATCTGTGTAGGGTTTTTTTTTAATTTTTTTAGAGGTCAGGTTCTAGTTCAATCCCAATCATAATCAATCAATGTGAGCCCCAGATAAGGGCTGTCTGACAGCTGGATATTAGAAGAACGCTCTTCTTCATGCATGTTTTAGAAACTTCACCATTCATCTTGCCATGAAATCTTAGTTAAACCATTGTGGAATATTACATCAAAGATATCTGGTGATCAGCAATGTGACTTATTTTCTGATGAGTACAACTTTGTCATTTTTATCTGATAGCCATCACATCTTCACACAAAAATAGCTTTTCTTTATTCTTCTTTCCCTTTTTCCCCCAGAGCTTGAGTATACTGCAGATTTGTATTCTTGGCATTCTCATCCTACTTGATGAGTTTTAGGAAAGTCCAATTGTCATTTTGTTCCCAGAAGCAAAGCAAACACTGCCCTAAACTGATAACAACACAATTTAGCTACCCTATAAACAATCATTTTAACTTCATGATATGTGGCTGGTGCTTCAACATTCAAGCAATGGAAATGACATCTTTATCAGGCAACTCTACATGATGAAAAATGGCCTACATTAGGGAACACTGTGAACCCAAGAAATCTTCAGCTATCAGTCATCGCCATTATAATGTACTTGTCTCTATCTACAGATTTAGACCTATGATGAGGCTGAAGTTGCAAGGGAAAGAAACACAGTTTCCAGAGCATATTTGTACAATTAAGCAGAAACATAACTGCATTTCTGAGGAGGATCTTTGTGCAGAAGCCTACAAAAGTCTGACAGAATTTCAGCAATTTAATGATCCCCATGAAATAAGGTCTTAGAGATGCTCTGTGACTGTTAAAATAGAAATTTGAAGTGATTCTTGTTCAGAATGAAATTTACTATTTCATGTCCAACTTCTGCAGAATTTTTGTGTACTGTAGTAGTTTTCAGAGGTGTTACACAGCAGAAGTGGATTCCCTGCAGCTGTTGTCACTCCAAAGGTAGCACTAAAGCCTTGCAGACTGTAAAACCTCCCAAAATCAGTGCTGTAAAGGAGAATACACCCAAAGGCAGGAATTGCAGAGGAGCTTGCATGAGTTACGTTGAATTCACACAAGAAGATCTTACCTCTCAAAGACACACCATGCACTGGGGAGGAGTATAAAGTGAGGAAGGGGACTTCATATTGGACCCAAGAACTGGCTAACTCAGTTTTGGGAAAACAGAAGTGATATCTGGGTAGTGATGACAAATTGATGTCAGAAAGCAACACGTTTTGATTCACAAGCCTGTCTAAAACCACCATGATGTTACCTATGCTTGTAGCTTCCCAGCTGAGCCTAGGTGGCATAGAGAAAGAGGGGTGCTAAGCAGCAAAGGGAAGGTTGTTTTCAGAGCATCTCCTGTTCAGTTCTGGGGAGTCCTAGAAAGACAGCCTGTTCTTCGGAGTTTTAAATCAGTGACCCCATACTGGTAAGGAAGAACTGGGACTTAAGAAAACTCTGAGTAATCTTCCATATATAGTATAGAAATATTTTGGCTATTGAGTGTTTTATGGTAAGGCTGAGCAAAGGTTCCTGGTATCTGCTACAGCAGTAATGTACTGTCCAGTTTCCTTTGCTCTGTTGCCCGCAGAGCAGCTTCATTTTACATCCAGCTGCCTTGTGACAGCTCTTCTTACTCTATTAATTACCCTATGAATTGTATGGGAGCAGGATTGAGTGTACAAAGTGTATCTTTCTGTGACATTTAGCCTTTTATACAGACCAGGGATATTTGAAGACTCTTATCCTCTAAGCAATAGGAGGTTGTTTTTAAATCTTCTCGTTTTGGTTACCTTTTACATCATGGGAAACAAGTCAAAACTTGTAGCTCTGCAGTGTCTAGAAGGGGCACCTTAGGTTAGAAGAAAGACTCCTTCCTCAGTTCTTCTAGGGATGGCTGTGAAGGGGTTCAGTGAAAACTGAATAATAAAATCACAGGTCTCCTGGAAGGTCATGATTAAAGCAGCTCTAGGTGCCGTGGCTCAAGGTGGAAGGCTTCTTGAGTCAGGAGATCAATGTCTTTCAAAATGAAAAAAGCGACAGAGACACCTTTTCCTCTTTACAAACATTAAGTGAAATATTTTGCCAATGTCTTCTGCTGTGTAAGCATAAAGTCAATACTGGCAGTCTTTGCAATTTGTTTAGGTATCAGAATAAAAAGTTTTCACTAAGAAAAATGGTCAAAGATGTTCTAAGAAAGGTGCCAGTAACATCTTGTTTAAAAATGAGTGGTGCCAATTTCGAAACAAGTTTGTTTCAACTACTTTCTTGTAGAAGTGTTTCTTCTGCCTACCTTCCTGTTGACTTGAATGGAACTACTGTATACACACAAAGCCCAGGCAGATCATGATTTTTCTGCTAGCCCCAGCTTCCAGAATCTTATATCATCTTCCTGTGTTTTATGTTCTCTTAACCCAAGGCAGGAAATTACAAGAGTTGTCCTTTGGGGTTTCCTTTGTTTTGTCTTTTTAAGAACATTTCAAGACTGTTTTTTTCTCTCTCTGCTTCTGTGAAAATCTTGACAATATGATGCATAGAGGTTCAGAAGCTGGCAATTAAATAAAAGGAAACACAGATGAACAGCTCCATCATTCCAAAGCCAGTGTTGCACATGGTGGAATGGGGCAGGAGGAGGCTGACACAGAGATTCTGCATGCAGAGGCTCTAGCTGGGGCTCCACTTTGCAGCCCAAGGCAGAGGCCAAGCATGTCCTGAGATCCATGTCTATGGCCAGTGCCAGGGCTTGGCCTTACATACGTGAGAGGGACCACAAACCTGGGGTAAGCCACAGACTGAGCCAAGCACTTCCAAAGCAAAGCCTTGTATTTCTTTCTCCATATTGCATTTTTCTTTATCATTAACATGACCAGAAATTATGTCCTGTGCTCATAAAAGCAAAGATTTGTCCTTGCAGTATTTACACACTGAGCTTTAAAACTGACTTTCACCTGCTTCTCTTTGCCACTGCACTTATCATGTATCCTCACCATTGCAGAGTGAGGATACCTCGACAAGGGAGCCTGAGAACCAGACAGAGGTTCAGCCACATGACTGGTGAGGGGTAACTCAGGGCTTCAGGATATCACTTGCTTTTATCCTGTGGCTATAGACCAAGGCTGAGGTCCCCAGGCTGAGGAGACCTCTTGGAAAAGACAGCAATGGCAAGCGCTTGTATCTTTGCTTAAATCTCTTGAGTCTCTAGTTGTGATATTGCTTGGGAGATGGCTCATTACAAGCTCAGGGAAGCTTTTTCAGGGGCTTGGATCAGGCTTAGCTTCTCACCCACCTGTAGGTGAGAAGGTGACAAATCCTTTGATACGATTTTCAGCAAAGAAATCTAGGAGGTAACATATATGATCATTAAGGAGTGAGGAGATTCAGAGCAATGAATGCAAAAAGGAAGAACTGTCTGTTTAACAAAAACTTGAATGATCTTAAAGGTCTTTTCCAACCACAGTGGTTCTGTGAAGATCTTAAAAGACATTGCTTCCTGGAGGGAAGAACTCTTGCCTTTGGCAGGTCCGACCTTGTGCTTCTCCCAGAGAAAGATGACTCTGTCCCTGCCCATCCAGAGATGGATTCAGGCAATGTGGTGCACCCACAACAACAATCCCCAGAAAGCAACTCATTGCTTATTTCTCACTCTGATGTTGAACAGAATTTGAAATTTCACCAAGATAGATCTTGCTGATTCACCAGCTCCACTTAAGATCATAATGGGGCAGTGTAGAAGTGCATTTGGTAACATCTCTGTGAGGTTTTATAGCTCAGAGCAGTGGAAGGTCACAGATATTGTAATACGAAGTTCAAGACTCCAACCTTTTTTTACACAGGGCAATGCTGCACTAAGACTCAAGTCAGGAACTATCTCTTTGCTGCATTTGTCTCATACTAGCCTTTATGTGACTTGTGGGTTTTTTTTTTTTCCCCACAATGTTTTTTGCTGGTAGCTCATTTTACTGTGTCACTTCAAATATTTCCCCATCAGGCTGACCAGGTTTTTCTTTCTTATACAATGCTTCTGCATGTTGGAAATGAGATGCAGCTATAACTTTAACTTTGCCATCAGTCTGTATGCTCACATCTTCACTGGCCTCAGCCGCTTCCAAGAACTGAGCTCTTGTCTTGGGTTGAGCAGACAGAACATGTCCAGAGAAGGGTAACAAAGCTGATGAGGGGTCTGGAACACAAACTCTATGAGGAGTGGCTGAGGGAGCTGGGGTTGTTTAACCTGGAGAAGAAGAGGCTCAAGGGAGACCTTACTGCTGTCTACAATTGCCTGAAGGGAGGCTGTAGCCAGGTGGGGATTAGTCTCTTCTCCCAGGGAACCAGCAACAGAGCAAGAGGACACAGTCTCAAGCTGTGCAGGGGGAAGTTTAGGCTTGATCTTAGAAAGAAGTTCTTCACAGAAAGAGAGACTGCCCATTGGAATGGGCTGTCCAGGAAGGTGGTGGGGTCGACATCCTTGGAGGTGTTTAAGAAAAGCCTGGATGAGGCACTTAGTGCCATGGTCTACTTGATTAGATAGGGTTGGGTGATAGGTTGGACTGGATGATCTTGGAGGTCTCTTCCAACCTGGTTGATTCTGTGATTTCCTAACTGCCACAGCAGGGATTGCTGCTCCAGGCTACTCACTGCTCTCCACCTCTCCCACAGATCCCCAGGCAGTTCACATGCCCCACACTGCTGGGACCAAGGGAAAATTAATTCATTAGAGCTGTCTGGCTATTCGCAAGGGACAATGCTCCCCTTGCCTCCCCATTGTATTCATTGCAGCTCACCTGAAGTCCCTCATCTCTCCCTTTTAATTTTTCCTCAGTGCTGCTGAAGTTCCTAGGTAGTTGTCAGAAGAAAGGACACACCAGCTCTAAATGCTTTGCAGATAACCCAAGTGCTCCACCTTTAAGGTCACTGCAAAATGACAGGATGGATCCAAACACATCCACAGAGATTTGGGCCCACATACTTAAAAAAATTATATTCCCCTGTCCTCTAAGAATTTGCATCAGTAAGATGTTGGCAGTCAAACTCTTCTGCACCTCATTCATGATTTTCAACTTGTTTCTTGAAGTTATAATCTCTGTGTCATTACCAAGAATGAGAGCTGGAGTACATTTATGCATGCAAAGAGTTAAACAGGCATTGGGCTTTAATCCATTTCAGCAGGGAGACGTTATTGAAGAAGAGAGGATATTAATACATACTGGTATATAAGCACTCATGAAGCTGATGGAAATAGGGAATTGTGTGAACAGAAATAAGGAAGCCATTGACCAGACCACTGACCACAGTGAGTTTATGACAGTATCCACTAAGTAAAGAAGACCCACAACTCTGTGTTGAAAAGACCGTATTTTCCTTCTCCAATTTATTCTCAGACTTATTATTTCTAACAGAAACAATTCTTTATGTCTACAAGAATAACACCAGCTAATAGGTTTTGTGGCTGGTCTCCTCTGAAAGATAAGAAGAATGACAGTACCTTGAATTTGCAACATCCTATCGATATTCGAGGAAGCAAAGATCCCTTAACCATTAAAACTATGTCAAGTGCAAGTGGGGGAAATAAAAACACAGTTTACATTTCATCAGCTATAGGCAGAGAGGAGAGATTCGAAGCTTAGAAACTCTATGCAGAATTTCTGAAACATACAAAAGCTTTTTGTCAGTTTAAAAAGAAAAATACACACATACACACCAAAAAAAAAAAAAATTCATCTGTGGGAAACAATCTCATGGAAATTATTCCAGGGAAGAACTTGTTCACTATACATACAGCATCGTATGTCACACGGTCTAATTACTGCAGTGAAAGCAACAGAGGAATTAGATGGTCTTTTCAAGCCTGTAAGGAGTGTGAACAAGGAATATAATTACACATTGAGCCTGTTGATTAACCAATTACTAGTTAAAGCAGATTTAGACTTTAAATTAATTTGGTTCTGAATTCTGGGGATTTGGGGGCTAAGATAAACAGTGTTTGAAGATTAATTATCCTTGCCTAAGATGAAGGAACTCATTTCAATTTTGTTAGCGTGTCAAAAGACTCTGGCTGTTGCAAGGGAGAGGGTAGACTGCAAATCTCAGCAGCACTGAACTGACTGATTAAAGTGAATTCTGAGACTCCTAATCACTAATCCTCACAGAGAGGGGTGATATTACACACTACATTGTGCTAGCTTAAATTAATATTTAAATTAAAAACAGACCAGCATTTATGTAGAGGAGAAAACGCCTTGTCTCCAAACGAAGTCTGGCCAAGTAGTTACAAGCTCAAGAGTGAGGAGACACAGGAGCAGAACTCTCTGTGCACCTTTGCCCAAAGAACAAAAACAGGGATAGTAAAGGCACTGCTGCTGCACCTGACATTTTACTGTGCGGTACCAGCAGCACACCACGGCATCTTGATTGAACTGCGTGGGAGTGGTAATATGACACTTTACTTCTCTGTCAGGAGTCCAACTATATAGCCCCAGGCAAGCATTTGGTAAAGGATAGATTTCACATTCTAATAGATGTCCTGGAGTGTAGACAGATTTCCTCATCAGCATGCCTACCAAGGTACTCAGCTGCCTAAAGTCCCCTGGCATACAGGGGAGCACGTACCACCGTGGTGTTGGTAAGTGCCCCAGGCCAGTGCAGCCTGCTCTCAGAGCCTCCCTGCCCCCCACTGGGCCTCTCCATTAAATGTCCCCAGTTTGTCTCCATCAGGGGTCTACCTTTGGCTTTAGAGTGGGAGTTTGTTGGAAGAGAAGGATTTCCACAGCAATCCTTCTCTGAATGCTACTTTTGTGTATAGGTTCGTTAATACAGTCAGTAAAGAATACCTTCTGGGAAAGCCATGGAGCACACAGTTGTACCACTGCCTGCTGAGTACTCCTCTCCAAAACAAAGCATTAGTTTCACTGAACTTGGGTGCAATCCTGCAAGACCATTACTTATGGTCATACTCCTTCAGCAGCATATTTCCACTGGACTCAGTATAGGGCATTGCAGTTTACAAAAATAAGCATAAGGGACAAACTGTATTTCTTAAACCCAAGATCTCATGAGAGGTCTGCACCTCTTGTGCTATGGGCTATAAAAGCAAGAGAGAGAGACACCCTGTACCTCAGAGAATGTAGCAAAAGTTATGTAGGAAATTATTAAATGTATGAAAGACTTTAGATTGCCTGTAGAACAAGTCAAATCTGGCAGGGTTTCCACAGTCCAGAGAAGCAAAGACCTTGCAAAAGCTAGGACTGCAGGGACCAGATCAAAAAAGATCAACACCTACTGCTTTCTGGGTGAATTGGGTTGTAGGAGTAATGACAACTACTTCTGCTCATAAAGCACTCACTACAGAGGGTCCAGACCTTTACCTTGTGTAAACAATAAGGTATATGTATGTCCAGCTTCCTCTCCCCAAAACCTTTTCCTTTAAACATCTGGTGCTTCCATGGCCACTGCAGCCAAACCTCAGCAAGCATTTGATCCTGCAACATGAACTCACAGTGGGCATAGCTAAACCTTGAGCCCTGGATTTATTCCCATTAAGGTTGACTTTGTCCTTTAGCCACTAGAAGAGTAATGTTGATTTATGTTTATGAGCATGTGTTTGAGCAAGGTATTGTAAAGGCACAAAACATAGCTGGTGTGCAATCTTGTGGTACCTTGCATTATTTTCATATGAGGAGTGATTTAAATGAGGGCAATGCACAGGCTTGATCCCAGATTCCAGACCCCAGAGGTAGCTGCCCTTTAGTCATGTAGATTTGGCACACAAGTGAGATATGTTACAGGCTTCAGCTGAAACCTAAACTTAACTGCAGAATAGCAGAGAAGGGATCTGTGTCTTGGTGTGCAAAAACATCTTCAAAACCAGGATTCTGGGCAATTGCTGTTGCATGCACACCACCACTGTGACTTTTAACAGAGACTCCTATCTGACATGTGGGTTTCACTGACATCCAGAGAATTCATCCTTTTTAAAGAATAACCGTCCCTGTGTTCTCAAAACCTTGGATCCTTAACATTGAACTAGGCAAGTATCTTTATACAAGTAACTTTCATAACTAGAGGAGCTGGCTTTTGTTTCCCCCCTCCTCTCTTCTCTGAGTCACACATTCCCTCCAGTGCTCACTGTCTCCCACACCACTCAGCCAAAAGTAGGGAAAATTCACGACCTGTGTTTCAAGAAGTTTCCCTGCAAGCTGCAGGATCCACAAGCCCTGGTTTCCCATGGACAGGTTTGCTCAAATTCTCTGTGCACCTACCAGAAATGTGTATTAAAATGCTTCTTGTTAGACCACTGCTGTGGCACTAGCCACAGGTTCTGCTTTGTGGAATTAAAGGGATGCCTGAAGGCATCTTGAGCTTCTTCTGTCATCAAATCCTGCCTGCCCAGGACACAGGGTCTTAGGAGGCTGTGCTCCACTCATTGCTGCTGCTGCTGCTGCACTCAGCATCACTATCTGTAGCTGCAGCTGTGATTTATTTTTTCTACAGAGCTGGGAGTGGGTGAGTGTCATGGATTGACACTCCAGTCTTGGCTGCACGACTACGTGAATTCTGTCCTGTAGAACACTGCCTCAGTTTCCAGTGGAAAATCACCCAAGAAGAGCAGACAAGCTGATACTGTTTCTGGTTCTTCTGAAAGGACTCCCAAAGTGTCTTCACAAGATGCAGGTGATTCCAGGCAGGATTAGTGGGGCCCTGCTTCCAACCAGCTAGAGGAGAGGGGCAGCTGAGTTTATCTGACTATGCAGAACCAATGGCTCAGCAGGTTGAAGAGGTGGAACCCATCTGTGTTTCTGGTATGACAGAGGGATCTCCACTCCTGCATGCGTTGGAAGCTGAGCACCAAAATGAAGCCACAGTTTGCTTTCACTTGGAGGGGTGGAAGGAGTCACAGGACTCCACTGCCGCAGGAGTGGAAACATAGCTCCACCATTTGGGCTTGTCATGGACTGATCCAGATTGTACTGGAACAGAGTGGAGCTCCAGAGCATCTGCAGTGAGAAGTCTTCTGTATACTGCAAAGCAATCTCACTTTGAATGAGCATGGACAGTGACTGATGGATGATGTCTATTGTTTGATGTTTATTGCTGCTGGGCATGATGCCGATGGTATAGAATAAGGGGGGGAGAATGTCATGGACAGAGTTTGGACAGGTGCACTCTGTGCTGAGTTAAGAAATGGCTGGAGGGCCGTGCCCAGAGAGTGGTGGTGAATTGGTGCCAATTCCAGCTGGCAGCCTGTCACTAGTGGTGTCCCCCAGGGATCAGTGTTGGGCTTGATCCTGTTCAATATCTTTATTGATGATCTGGACAAGGGCATTGAGTCCATCATCAATAAATTTGCAGATGACAACAAGCTGGGAGCAGGTGTTGATCTGTTAGAGGCTAGGAGGGCTCTGCAGAGGGACCTTGACAGGCTGGATAGATGGGCAGAGACTAATGACATGAGATTTAACACATCTAAGTGCCGGGTTCTGCACTTTGGCCACAAAAACCCTATGCAGTGCTACAGGCTGGGGTCAGAGTGGCTGCAGAGCAGCCAGGTGGAAAGGGACCTGGGGGTACTGATTGACAGTAGGCTGAACATGAGCCAGCAGTGTGCCCAGGTGGTCAAGAAGGCCAATGGCATCCTGGCCTGCATCAGGAATAGTGTGGCCAGCAGGAGCAGGGAAGTCATTCTGCCTCTGTACTCAGCAGTGGTTAGGCCACAGCTTGAGTATTGTGTCCAGTTCTGGGCCCTCAGTTTAAGAAAGAAGTTGAGTTGCTTGAATGTGTCCAGAGAAGGGCAACAAAGCTGGTGAGGGGTCTGGAGCACGAGCCCTGGGAGGAGCAGCTGAGGGAGCTGGGATTGCTCAGCCTGGAGAAGAGGAGGCTCAGGGGTGACCTCATTGCTGTCTACAACTACCTGAAGGGAGGTTGTAGCCAGGAGGGGTTTGGTCTCTTCTCCCAGGCAACCAGCACCAGAACAAGAGGACACAGTCTCAAGCTGCGCCAGGGGAGGTTTAGCCTGGATGTTAGGAAGAAATTCTTCACGGAAAGAGTGATTGGCAATTGGAATGGACTGCGCAGGGAGGTGGTGGAATCACCATCCCTGGAAGTGTTTAAAATAAGACTGGATGAGGTACTTAGTTTCATGGTTTACTTGATTAGATGGTGCTGAGTGATAGGCTGGACTTGATGATCTCGAAGATCTTTTCCAACCTGGTTAATTCTGTGATTCTGTGAAGCTGCTGCTGTTATTCATACAATGCTGGAGCCATGCCAGCTTCGAAAAATGAAAGTGCTAACTGGAGCAAAGTATTATGGGGTTGGGGCTTGAAGTTCTGATTGCAACATGGGAGGATTCCTGTTCTGGTTGTTACTTCTGGGTTCCAGGTTCTTGCATGTTGGTTCTTTCCTGCAGGCATGGCAGCGGAACAAGTGGGTGTCGGGTAGCTGCTAGGTTTGGTTTTCTGTTTTATCCTGGGTTTTTCCCCTGTATTTCACTGTGCTCCTTCTGCAAATAGGCTAAGCTAAGGTGATTATGCATTGTGCTTATGATATCTTATATTATATTAAACTCATCTCTTCATCCCATCCCTGAGTTTTGGTGTTACTTTTCCCTTCTCTTTTGTGTTGGGAGAGCAGGCAGGTTAGCCTTTGTGCTAAACTGTTACAGTAAGTCACTCTGCAAAACAGTAGAGGAGTGAGAAGCCAGGCTTGTTGCTCAGCTATGCCCAGGTAGACACAGGAAGTCTCCACTGCTTTAGAATCATAGAATCAGTCAGGGTTGGAAGGGATCACAAGGATCATCTAGTTCCAACACCTCACACTAGATCAGGCTGGCCAGAGCCTCATCCAGCCTGGCCTTAAACACCTCCAGGGTTGGGGCGTCAACCTTAGCAAAGCCTTCGATACTGTCCCGCACCACATCCTGGTCTCCAAGCTGGTGCAGTCTGGGTTTGATGGATGGACCACTCACTGGATGAAGAACTGGCTTGATGGCCACACTCAAAGAGTGGCTGTCAATGACTCCATGCCCAAGTAGAGGCCAGTGACAAGCGGAGTCCCTCAGGGATCAGTCCTGGGACCAGTCTTGCTCAACATCTTGGCTGGCAACATGGACAGTGGCATTGAGTGTACCCTGAGCAAGTCTGCTGATGACACCAAGCTGTGTGGTGCAGCAGACACGCTGGAGGGAAGGGATGGCATCCAGAGGGACCCTGACAGGCTGGAGAGGTGGGCAGAAGCCAACCTCATGAGGTTCAACAAGACAAAGTGCAGGGTCCTGCATCTGGGTCAGGGCAATCCCAAGCAGCAATATAAGCTGGGCAGTGACTGGCTGGAAAGAAGCCCTGAAGAAAAGGACTTGGGGGTGCTAGTGGATGAGAAGCTCAACATCAGCCACCAGTGTGCACTTGCAGCCCAGAAAGCCAATCACACCCTGGGCTGCATCAAGAGAAGTATCACCAGCAGGTCAAGGGAGAATCAAGGGATTCTCTCCCTCTACTCCAGTCTGGTGAGACCCCACCTGGAGTACTGCGTCCAGTTCTGGAGCCCCTATTACAAGAAGGATCTGGACATGCTGGAACGTGTCCAGAGAAGGGCCACCAGGATGATCAGAGGGCTGGAGCACCTCTCCTATGAGGGCAGACTGAAAGAGTTGGGGCTGTTCAGTCTGGAGAGGAGAAGGCTCTGAGGAGACCTTCTTGTGGCCTTCCAGTATCTGAAGGGGGCCTACAAGAAAGCTGGGGAGGAACTTCTTAGGGTGTCAGGTAATGATAGGACTAGGGGGAATGGAACAAAACAGAAATGTGTAGATACAGATTGGATGTTAGTAAGAAGTTTTTCACCATGAGGGTAGTGAGACACTGGCACAGGTTGCCCAGGGAGGTGGTGGAAGCATCATCCCTGGAAGTTTTTAAGGCCAGGCTGAATGTGGCTCTGGGCAACCTGATCTAGTGTGAGGTGTCCCTGCCCATGGCAGGGGGCTTGGAACTGGATGATCCTTGAGGTCCTTTCCAGCCCTAACAATTCTATGATTTTGTAATACTGCCTTCTATCATCTGCTAGCCCAATTCAGAATACTCTCCACTAAGTAACAGGTCACCATAGGAAGCAAGCTTCTCCCATCATACTGCACCAATAGTATTGAAAGTCTCAGGAGACATTCATAAACCCAAGCCAGTTCTGCACCAGATGAGATACTTCAGTTGGTACTGTGTAGTATAGCTGTTGAGGTTAATTAAGTGTACAAAGCAATGGACTCACAACCCTGGGCTGGTTCATACCGTACAGACACTTCTGTTACACCCTGTTTCCCTCTGCAGTGATTAGGAGATGTGCAACCCATTGCTCTCAGTTTGTAGTTGTAGATATACTGTAAGCCTGGTCCTGTGCTTCTCTTTCCTCAGATCTAATCAAAATCAGTCCTATATGGCTGGCACCATAGCTATGTTGTTTTCTGCAGGAAGATTGATATGCGGCAGTTTCACAATGTGGCTGGGTACTGGCTGCCATGACCCTAAATCATGCAGTGCTTCCTTTGGCAATGTAATCCTAGTTGCTGAGTTCCAGTCAGCTGTGACAATGTGAGTAAGCAAGCATGCCTAAAGGCAAATGGGAGAGGCCAAAATAGGTTACAAATCCTACAGTCCTTATAAAACAGATTAGTCTTCAGGGCACACTGATTACTTGGGTCTGGAAGTATGAGAGCTCCCACATTAGAAAAGAGGTTAAATGACTTGCCCCAACAGGCCTGTACAGCAGAGGCAAGGTTGGGATTAGAGAGCTGGGTCCCCATCTTGCGAGCACGCTAGCAAGCCAGTAGACCATATTGACACTATAATTATTCATTCCCCTTTTGCCCCTAGAGCTTTTTGCTAGAGCAAGATAATTAAGCTCTCCTTCTGGCTATCCTCTTTTAATGAAATGGAACACATAACACAGCTTGGTATTTATTAACAATAATGAGGTTTTAAAACAATTTGAGGCAGTAACTCACCTTTCACTTGTGTGGTTATGGTGCATGTCCAGCATCATTCCCAGTATGATTGTACCATGTGTCTTGGATCAGTTTTCTTTAGAAGATAATCTGTAGCATAAAATACAACAGCCTCCATTTGCAGTTAGGTAATTCTGCATGGGAAGTAGGTCCAGGCTTGAACTAACAGGAGCAGGTGCCAGCTTCCCAATCTCTTTGGGGTGCTGATGGTGGTTTATTCATTTTTAGAACAAGGTCTTAAATTTATTTATTGAATCTCAGTAAGTGACCTCCCATTTCATAGGCAAGTAAGTGCAAGACTCTGATATTGAACACTCCCAATATTTCTTATCACAAAGAAGCATGAGCTTTAACAGGCCAAGTGCTGGATCCTGCACTTTAGTCACAACCCCTTGCAGTGCTGCAGCCTTGGGGTAGAGTGGCTGGAAAGATGGCTGGCAGAAAGGGCCCGAGGGGCTTGCTGTTTCAGGCTGAACATGAGTGTGCTCAGGTGGCCAAGAAGGCCAACAGCATCATGGCATGTATTAGGAATAGTGTGGCCAGCAGAAGTAGGGAAGTGATTGTGCCCCTGTTCTCAGCATTGGCATTGGTGAGGCCTCACCTCCAATACTGGGATCGGTTTTGGGTTCCTCACTGGATCGTATCCAGAGAATGCCAGTGAAGCTGGTGAAGGGTCTGGAGACCAAGTCTTCTGAGGAGAGGCTGAAGGAACTGGGATTTTTTTAGTCTGGAGAAGAGGAGGCTGAGGAAAGGTTGAGAGGAGACCTTATTGCTCTCTACAACTACCTGATAGGAGGTTATAGTGAAGTGGGTGTTGGTCTCTTCTCCCAAGTAAATAGCCACAGTATGTGAGGCAGTGGCCTCAGGTTGTGCCAGAGGAAGATTAGATTGGGTATTAGTAGAATTTTATTTACTGAAAGAGTGATCAAGCATTGGCATAGGCTGCCCAGGTAGGTGGTGGAGTGACCATCCCTAGAGGTGTTAAAAAAAGTGTAAACATGACACTTTAATAGCCATGGTGGTGGTAGGTTGATGGTTGGACTCTGTGATCTTAAAGGTCTTTTCCAGCTGAAACAATTCTATGATAAAAACGTAAACCTCAAAATCTACAAAGGCTAGATGAAGTTCCATATTAATACCTCATCTGCTTAAACTGATATGCTTTGATGAGAACAGATCATCTCTTTGACACAGGGTCCATGGCAATTAAAATCATGCTGGCGGTTACCTGCCCTGATGGGGGGCTGTGGTGTGTGAACTACCTCATCAGTCATTTTTTAAAGGTTTTAGTGCAAACACTCTTGAAGTGATTCTGCTGCTCTTGGCATCTTGGCAATGTAGGCTGACATAAGAGACTGCAGTATGGTTCTCCTCTCCTGGGAAAATGGGTGGGTTCTGGCAGAGAGATCCCTGTTCTGATGGGGATGGGATCTCAGAAAAATGTCTTGTCACTGGTCCCAGCACAAGGGCTAGGTGCACAACCACCAGACCTGATTCTGGAGAACTGAAGGTATTTTGAAAGCGTGTGAGGTCTGACTGCAGTGATATGACATTTGTGAGATGAAGACACAGCAAAGAGGATATACATTGCCGTGTTACAGCTGTAGGGTGATGTGATCTCCTGAGTAGACAAAGCCAGATCCTGCCCTGCATGAGCTGCTGCTATCCACTCCAATGCCAAAAATGCCATTGTGGCTTCACCCCAGAGGCAGACCCAGAACCCTGTGTTTGTCCTTTCTTCAAGGGACAGAGGCAGCTTGTGGCAGCAGCTCCTGCGTTGCCTCCTAAAGGGTGCACAAAAGGTGCAGAACTGCAGTCCCAAAGGCAGCTGTGTACCTGGGAAAAATTGTGGTCTCCTTGGCTGCAAACTGTGAGCAGGCCATGGGGGCGGTGAGACCCCCCACGACCTCCCATTAGTTTGCCAGGGGCTGCAGTCAGGAAACAAATCCTGCAGTCAGGAAATAAATCCTGCAGCAGCTCCCAGCACACTGGCTCATGCACTACAGGAGCACTGGGCAGCAGGCAAGTCCTGCTACTCTGACAGCATGGTTATTGATAAAGACAGGAAAACTAACCAGGATGGTTTATAAACTGCATAGTCCCAAATCTGGCTCACCTTGCTCAGGGAAGCAACTCCACCAAGGACTGAGGAGTCGCACTGGCTGAAGCCCAAGCTGAGCTTAGCACAAATACTGCTTAACTTTTCTGTGAGACATTAGTGAGTCTAATAAATCCCTGCATAACACCTTCATTAAATGGGATTTACTGTAATATGCTATATGCACTTTATGCCTCTCCTGCATAAACAGCCATGTTAATGCTATAAATTACAGCATTCATATTAACATATTGCAGACACCTTATCCAAGGTGAAATGCTTAATGGCTTTCAGTAAGCACCTAAATGTCAAGAAAGACTGGAACAGGAGAGAAGCGTCACTAGTAACTGAGACTGACTGCATGAGTGCTGTGAGCTTTACAAATTTACTATTTAAAAAAAGGGGGGGAAAAAAGAAGACGAAAAGATCTAAATCCTCAGAGTTTTGCATACTGCAGTATTAGTGCTAGAATTCAAGGCTTTCTAACAGGCTCTGATTTGTGAGACATGCATTACATCATCGTCTTCTTTTAGGGCATTATGTCATTCCTGCTGAGACGCATTATCTCGGCCTGGCCCAGCATTAGTGATTTTTGCAGGCCTACTGCAGTGTTCTCAAAGCACTGTTGGGAACCACAGATTGAAATCTGAAACTTTTATCTTTTACAAAGCTGAAAAAGAGGAAATATGTTAACATCAGGTGTCACTGACATCCTTAACCCTCTCCTGATTCTGCTTCTTGCTGGGGCTTGGATTTCCTGTCTTTGAACACACTGCACAAACGAGGCAACTTTTAAAAACTCACACTAGAGGGGGCATAATACAATGTTTATTCCGACTCTCCGAGAACTGCCCTTGCAGCTGCCTGAATAACAACTCCCCAGTCTTTTCAAGATGTCAACATGAATCAGATTGTACCTATATGCCCTGACAAGCTATATTCCACGGGCACAGATAGAACACATATTAAGAATAAAAGGAGAAGGCAGTTAAAAGCTTTATGTGACTCAACTGTTATTAAAATTTTATACGGTATCAAGCAACCCTAATATTCTGTTTTTCAGCATATGCAGAGATCACACACACCTGGATGGATCCTCATATCCTGATCATTTTGAGGACACAAAAGCAGAAATCCAAGAGGCTTATGCTAGAGAGCAATTTTTATTCAGGGATCTGAGCAGATATTATCTCTTCTGACTTCAACCATGAAATTAGAAGCCCATCTTGTCTCACTACTTACATGGTGAGATTAGAGACTGTGTCACGGAGAGAACAGACAGGTGCTTTCAGGATAAAGCAAGGATATTCCCAATACCTCCGAGAATCCTAACACTCCTCCCTTCATAAAAGCACAGTTTTAAAAAGGGGATGTGAATGCTAAGAGGAAACGGGAAACATTCAACCATGACTAAATTACAGTTCCCTCTCTTGTTATAAGCTAAAGCTATTCATTAAAGGGCTTTAATTTCTCCGCTCTTTTTTTTTCCCTAGCATAGCACGAGTGTGTCAGTGAGTGATCTCATTTTGGTGCTTTAAGGCTTTCCACTACAGCTGTAGTGTATTTTCTAGAAAGATTGCAACAGCAGCTGTTTCCATCACAAAGAAATTATTAACAGCATAACCAGAACTCAGGAGGCAGGACCTAATTTAATCCAGCCAGAGAGTGCTTTCCCACTTGGACTAAAACCTTTTCCTGTGCTTCCCTTCCTCTACTTCTTTTCCTTTCAGGTTGCAGAGCCTGAATAAAAAAAGCATTAGGAAGAAGCCCTCGGGTGTATTTGATACATGCTGCCTCCATCTCCATGTTTGCAAGGTGGTTTTTCTGCCCATAGCAGTCTACCTTCACAGGCAGAAGTTTTATGATTCAGGGGGACAAGTGTTTTCAATGCAGAATGTGCCCAGAAGGATGTGTGTGGCAAATCTCTATCCTGCAACATGTTGCCATTGTGACAAGATTTTGCTGGTAACACCTTGTTAGATGTAAAACTGCTATGCAAAAGAGGGGAAATCAGGCTTGTTCCGTTAAAGAATTGGTCATAAGAAGTGGAAAAAAATGGGTTTCAAGATGGTTTTATTAAAAATATACTTGTAAGCTTTTTAGCAGCAATTTCTTTTACCAAGAAAAGATGATGATGTGCTCTAATACCGCAACCAAGGAAAACTCAACGTCATGGTAAGACAGTGAGTTACCTACCACCTGAAGTGGCAACAAGGCAGCCTATAGACAGGTGGCTTTACTGGTTGCCAAACCCTTTGAAAGGCCAGGAACTAATGTTAGTTGCTACTAGAATCACTGAGATGAAATGCTGTTACAGACTGGTACTTTACAGGTCCTGGATGGCTCAGGACATTAGGTTGCAATTCACAAGGGAAGAAGAATATCTGAGAGATCCATGCTTCAGAAAGATGCTTTCATTGGTGTATCACAGCAAAATTCATGGTAAGTAAATACAAATACTTTTGCTCTGCACTCCAGTTATTAGTAAAACTGAAGTCTCAGCATTATAAATAATAGGATCAACCTCTACTCCTAATCAGAATACCATAAACCTACATAAATCCACCTCAGACTCTGGTGGAGCTACTTCAGATTAAAGTTTAAATAACAGTATAATTTGGCCAGTGATGGCAAGCTATGGATTAATACCAGACTGAGCTCATCACAGAAAACTCAGGCATCATGCATCCTCCAGGATGTGGAAAGAAGACCCTCTAGCAGAAGATCCTGGACGACCAGTGCAGGGTGTCATTGCCTTATCAAGAAAATAACAACTCTGTGGTGGGAGAACACAAGAAAGGATGCTCTAACCCACAGCTTTCCTGCAGATGGAGGTCCCTCTGGTACCCTGCTCTTCTCTCCCCACATATTCTACCAGCTGTGCGATTCCTCCATGCAGGCCATGCAAGTTTAGCCCCACCCACATGAACCCCCATTTCTTTTCCTGTCTGTAGATGTACAGCAGTCCGCAGCATGTGCCTCCCCACTGTGCTTCTGCTCACCTGGAGGGGCCTGAGAGTTCAGCCTGGAGCTTTTCCCTTGCCAGCACTCTGTCAAACAGCTTTGACAGCAGGTGAAAGTCAGGAGTCCTCTCCAGCACCCAGCCTGAGGCAGTGCATAAACTCAGCAGTGACTTCTTGTTGAAGAGCAGAAGGTTCCAGATCCTGCCTCCTTCCTGGGACCAGATCCTGCCTAAGTAACTTTCCTTAGCCACAAGAAAGACATTAAGGCCAAAGGTGAGACACACCACCTTCTACCAGAGCCAGTAAAGTTCCCCACCCTAAACATCCTTTTGCCTTTTGTGCTTTTTACTCCAGCATCTTCAGACATAGTTTATACAGGGATTCTTTTGATCTTAATTAACTTTAAACTCCTTTTTCTTCCCCCCTCCCAACCCCCAATGAAGGTGTGAAATTATCAGCCTATGCCTGATTCCTCTGAAAGAGTGAGAGGTGTCCCTAACCATGGCAGGGGGGTTGGAACTAGATGATCCTTGTGATGCCTTCCAACCCTGACTGATTCTATGATTCTATGATTCTATAAATAGCTGTTCTTGAAACAACTGGGTCAAACTTGATAAATTTCAAAGGGGGGAAAATGGCAAAAGTATATCAAAGTCAAGATTTGGGTTTGGTTGGTTGGTTGGTTGGTTTTGGTTTGGTTTGGTTTGGGTTTTTTGTCATTTTCATTCAGTGTTGAAGAAGAAAACTTTTCTATGCCATATTTTTAAACACCATGCTCCACTTCCAAACTGATCTGGTTCCCCTCTAAAATGAGAAAAAGGTTTTGGAGAGTATTAAGACAATGCCAAAATGAAACCGACATATCTTTAACAGGTCAGCCAGAATTTGGGCATACATTTAATGAAATTCTTCAAGCTTTCTTAATTTTTATTGGTAATTTTCCCATAATTTTTAGTTTTGATTATCCACACAGTTACAAATGCTGTACTCACCCCTACTGCACACGTCACAGGCAAAGAGGCATTTGTTCAGCACATCCGTTCTGGTGGGACGTAACAGAGGCCCAAGCCTTCATAGTGGACACCTCGACTTGCCATTCACCTCAGAGTGCTATAGACCATGGGCACAGAAATCCCTTCCTAGAGTACACACAGCTTTTGGGGTTCTGTGTACCCCCATGGACATGCTGTCCAGGCCCAAGGAACACACCTGCTCATTCATGGTCCTTCTGGTCTTGTAGGCAATGGGGGAGAATTGCCTCTGACTGCTAAGCTGTTCTCATCTAGTGAACACATATGTGTTTATCCAGTTTTTTAAATCTTCTGCAGTCTAGTTCCTATATCCACTGCCTCATGGGTTCTCCTCTTCACCTGTTAATTTATTTTCAAAAATGCTATTTAGAAAAGAAATTCAGTCCCTGTGTATTTAGCCCTGACTGTGCAGGGAAGCTGTGCAGATGGAGAGCATCTGCCTTGTGCCCTATTCATGTAAGAATGGACATGAATCCAACCCAAACCCTGCTGCAGTCTTTTCATCAGCCTCAACCACATTTGCATTCAGCCTGTCTTGAAGAGCAGGGTCTCCACTGCTCTGCTGAAGCACTACTGGAGATGGAAATTTTGGGAAAGAGCTCTTCTTTGGTGAGGTTTCTTGGCTCTCAGCGGTGGTGACTACATGTGACCAAAATACCACAATTTTGAAGTGTATCTGTAACAGACTACATTTTCCACTCATTGTATAACCTTGTTACATAAAGACTCTTAACTTTCAGGCTGTTGAGGAAAATCCACTCCAGGTGCTAATGCAGTCCAGTCATCCAGACTGAGGTTTCAAACCATGTTACGAGGCTCTGAGTGGACAGCTCTCTGTGCAGCACAGCATGGGCATCAGAACAAGATGCTGTCTTTGAGACAAAGGTTGCTGCAATGTTACATTTCACTGTAATACCTACTGTTAGATGTGCTGCTTGTTGCATCAGCTTGCCACTGACATGGGCTGGGCAACCAAGGCAAGAAGAGATTCACTGGGTTAAAACCTGGAAGGAGAACACCTGGGAGTTAGTGATGCAAGGCCTATTCATTGAGAGACTTGCTCTTCGTTTAAAACTTGTTAACACAGTCAGAATTGCAAGGGGTCATTGGATCACACCTCAAACATGTGCAAGCAGGGACAGTCACACTGAGAGGGAGAAGCGTTCAAGGCATCCTTGTGATGTGCAGAAATAGCTACCAAAGTGCAGTGGTGTTTAGATACTCTTGCTGCCATAAATCTGTAAACTTGTGAGACAGAGAGCGTTTCATACACACAGTCTTCTTGGGGATGCAACAGGGTGGGGAGAGGGAGCAAAGAAGTTCACGGAATCACTGATTGGAAGGGATCTCCAGAAATTATGGAGTCCAACCCCCCTGCAGGACCACTTAGGGCATGTCACACAGGAATGCATCCAGGTGGGTTTAGAAGATCTCTAGAGAAGGAGATTTCACAACCTCTCTAGGTAGGCTGTTCCAGTGCTTCATCACCCTCTCAGTAAAAAAGTTTTTTCTCGTGTCGAGCTGGAATTTCCTGTGATTGAATTTCATCCATTGCCCTCGTCCTGTCACTGGGTATCCCTGAAAAGAGACTGGCTTCATTCTCCTGACAGCCACCCTTCAGATATTTGTAGACACTGATAAGGTCCCCTTCCTAGCCTTCTCTTCTTCAGACTAAACAGCCCCAGGTCTCTCAGTCGTTTCCTGTAAGAGAGGTGCTCCAGTGCTCTCCGTTGAACTCTCTCAAGAAAGTTCCCTGTCCTTCTTTAACTGGGGACCACAGAACTGTACACAATATTCCAGGTGTGGTCTGACTAGGGCTGAGTAGAGGGGGAGAAGAACATCCATCAATCTGCAGGACACTCTCTTCTTAATTCACCTGAGTATGCTCTTGGCCACCAGGGCACATTGCTGTCCCATGGATAACTTATTATTAACCAGGAGTCCAAGGTCCTTCCCTGCAGATCTACTCTCCAGCAAGTCAACCCCTAACTGTACTGGTGCATGGTGTCATTCCTCCCCAGGTTCAGGACTCTAGACTTGCTCTTGTTGAATTTCACTAGGTGCATCTTTGCCCAGCTGTCCACATTAGTCAAACATGACTTTCCCTTAGTAAATTCGTATTGACTGCTCCTGATAATCTTTTCTTCCATGTACCTAGAGAGGACCTCCAGAATGAGCCTTTCCAAGGATGGAGGTAAGGCTGACTTCTGTCCCAGCCACACTGCCCAAAAAGTGTCTCAGATTTGAAGAAGGTGCTGAGGCTTTGGTGTGATATATCAGCTTTCAAAATTCTTCCTGTGACCAACTTGCCCTGGTGCCCTGGTCCCACACTGCTGCCCCAAGGGCTGCTGAAATGCCAAGAGGTCAGGCACTTGTTGCATTGCCTCAAGGCTCCAAGAGGCCATGAGCTGCTCCCTTGCCATCCCCAGCAACACAGAAAGATTGATTTTGAAGGTGACGAAGTTGCCAAAGTATCCTGTTATGTCTCTTGTCCTCACTTGCTGGCTGAATTGGCTTCTCCCTCCAACCCACGTTGCAAAGGCTGAAAGGTACCCTTCTGCTTTCTCCTCTTCTTTACAGCTGACAACATGCCTATCCTTCCTCTGACACCTCCTGAGATGAAGAAGCTCCAGGAATATATCTGAACCACAGAGCTGGAGAAGAGTCCTCTGGGTGAAGTTGAACAGGGACATGGAGAAGGAACAGCATCTATCAGCCATGAAGTGACAATCGAGGCCTCAGTCTAAACGTCAATGCAAGCACAAATCACATGTAGCAGTTGCTGAAGAGTTGCAGTTTCTCCTTGAGCATGGGTGGCAACTATTGAGGGAGAATCAAGAAAAGGGGATTTCATTCATTTTCTCCTCTACCTGTGTGCTTGGTAGCCACAGTGCATATTCACCCCAGATATGCAGGCTGGCTGTATGGGAGAAGAGTGAGCTCAGCTGGCACAGTTAAAAAATTGCATTCAGAGAAGTGAAAAGATCATTTTTCTCTTCTGACGATTTCAACTATTTAGTTGCTTAATTATCTATTTCCAGAATATCTTCCTTTAAGCACCAGCAATTTCACCCATTAGCAATTAGTGAGAACAGTTATTCTACTGAATTTTGAGCAGTTGAATAAAAGATTAATACTCATTCCTCTGAGTACGGCTGTGGGGGTCAGACTCCCAGCTCGGCAGGCTGAGTTAGGAGTATTCACATTAACATTTTACTCTAATATTTAAAACACAGTTTGAAAAGTATATACCTTTGGGTATTCTAGCAATGACATGCATTTTTGTCATGCAAATAATTTCAGTAGTGACCCAATAAATTTCTGCTTTGCCCATATTATGGCTATTGATATACACATTTTTGGAAACAGCAGCCCGTAGAAATCTCCTGGAATATACAGGGTTAGAGTGAGCTATAATGAAACCATCCTCATGTTACATCTTCCAGCTCCAAAATGTCACCAAAAAAAGTTAAAGAGGAGAGATTTTAATGGAGATACATCACGAACAACCGCATTGGACCGATAAAACTTTGCAACGGAAAATTCATATCACAAACGTGATATTGTAATTAGATCCATTTCATCATCTACAGATAAAATACCCATAAGTTTCCAGAAATGAAGAAATGAGGTCCCATCCTTCAAAGATTTTGCAACAGAGCAAATCCAGTGTTTATAAGTTAGGAGTTATTGCATAAAGAACAATACAAAACTAAAGAGGAGGGGTGAAACATACTTGGAAGGGGCGTGGGGGGAAAGATTCGTTATAATTGCCTACATTTAAAAAAAAAAGAAAAAATAGAAAAAACCAGAATTCTCTTTCTCTAGGTTTTCTCTTGCAGAACTGATCTGTTCTATTTTAAAACTCTTTCAACTTTGTGCAAGTCTGCATGGATTTTGTCACTAATTCACAAGGTTTCCTTTACTAATAGCGGCTCCCTTCTCGCAGTTACATTGTCTTTTTCTTATTTAAGGGGGAAAAAAATCACATGCAGAGAGCTGCATGTGATTTTGGCAAAAGTGAGGAGCTAGAGAGGTTAGCCACATTGGTGTTCATCTGTGGTTACAGGCAGCTCCTCTCCAAGTGTGGTTCAATTGCCTCTAACCAAGATGTTCATACTATTTAATTACTGACTGGAAGCTATTTATTTACAAGCAGCCTATATTGTTTTAACCCTTAGTGATGGGACTTTGTGTTCTCTGCTTCTCCTCTCAGTATTAGCACCAAGGTGAGTATAACAAAAGCATAACACAAAAGCAAGCTACACTGTTTGATGGATGAACACTTTTAATGCAAAGCCCCAGTGTCTTAACTGGACAGCAAAGCATGGTGCATGACATAGGGACCTTCTTTATTTCTAAGGAAAATCACCATTTCTAGAGGGATGTGCAATGTTGTACACAGAAACTGCAAAAAGCATCTCCTAGGAGAAGCATTTGACTGCAGAAATGCACCTGCCACAATCAGGAGGGAAGGAGGGGTAAGAGCATTCTCTCTCCTTGAAGTCAGGAAAGGACTGGAGAGGCAACACATGATTAGCTGGGAATTTGGCTTTCTGAGGACTGGGCAACTATGGGATGGTAAGCCATTTGCTCCTGAAAGGGGCTCCTCTCAACTCAGAGACACACCTGAGACATGCTCAAAAAGCAAAATTGATCCCCATTTTCCCCCAACCTCCAGGACAATGTTTATCCTGCTGAGAACCAAGCCTTGCCTTTACACAAATTGCATCCTGCAGAAAAGGTCACTGCAGCAGCAAAAATGAGAGGACATGGCATGGCACCTGGGAGTAAGCCCCATCATTTTTCCTCACCCTGTAACTCACCATGCAGTGCAGATACTCAACAGCTTTAAGCTCCTTTTCTCTATCACATTGCCCGTAACATGCTAAAAAGTAGTAGTTTCCTAAAGAGCTCATTCTTTACATATCTCTCCTCTCCACCATCATTTAAGTTTTGACTGTTGAGAGAAGGCCTGTAATGCAAGACGTTTCTCGTGGCTGTACAGTGCTGCCTCTGCAGTGCTGGCCCCACTTCCTCCCCTCCTTCTGCCACAGGGATTGCTGACAAACTAGGGTTTTCCTAGAAGTAGTTCTCCTGTGTGTCCTTTTGCCTAACTACTCCCCTGCCATGGCAGAGGTGAAGGTGGATAACCTAGATCAGGATCACTCACAGCTTCTCAGACACATCTTTGGCAGCTATAGAGAATCAGGCAAAATCTCTACAGCAGTGATTACTGATTACATCCTGAGCAAATTGCTGAGCTTTTTTGAATCTGAGAGAACCTCCCTCATCAATGTGCACTATTCACCAAGTTTCTTTTTTTTTTTATTTAGACATTTCCTTCCCCATTTTGTGCTCGCAAAAAAAAACCCTCCCTTTTATAATTGCCCCAACTGCTTACGTCTGACCCCTATTTTGTAGATTCTTCTTTTGCTTCAGTTTCTTCTCTCTTTTTTTTTTTCTTTTTCTTGTTTTTTCTTCTTTTCTCTCAGAGGTGCTTTTAATTTCTTGTCCAGACTTCTATGCTTCCTTTCAGTGTCTACTTAAAGCTAAGCTGGGGACCATCACTGGCCACTTCCATCCAGCAGTATACAACCTCTAGCAAGTCCTATAAGGACCAACAACGTGGAGGTCACCATTTATGGCAGCAACGAGCACTATTTCCACAGGCGGCATGCCAAGATGTTTCCAGGTGAAGACAAGACGAGAAGACTCTTATCGTGAAAGGCAAAGGCATTTACTGTGAAAGCATCTTTGCAAAAAGCCAAAAATAAAATCACTAAGCAAAAAGCACAAAGCAAAAGCAAAGCACTAAGCACAAGCAAAGCACCTACTGTGCTACATAGTCAACACACACTTTTCTAATATGGAGCTGTCACATTCCAATTGGCTATCCTTCCACTGACATGGGTCCAAGCAAAGCATACAATAGGTTAATACTGACAAACAAGCTTCTCAAGATACCCAGTCAGCTTCTGCCTCGTCTCTCTTTTCAGTTACAAGATCACAGAATCACAGTATCAATAAGGTTGGAGGTTGGAAAAGACCTCAAGATGTTTACATTCTTTCCAACTCAAAGACAAAATAGCCTTCTCAATAGTTGTTCAAAGGTTGCTACATTGTCCTACAGGTGGCTACATTTGAGTTTGGTGCTTAGAGTGGTGAAGAGCTGGAGGTGAAGTGAATGCACAGGCCAGCAAAACACATTACTGAACATGTCAGTGCTGGCCATTCTACACAGCAAACTACCAACACCTGTGGACATGCTGGGCAGTGTTACTAGAGATTCTTTTTTGGAGATGAAAGAAATGGATACCTTTGTGTCATTTGTTAGAGGCATTTTCAGCATTCCTTGCATTTTATGTACAAGAAATGCTCCTCGTTATTTATCACCATGGCTCTTCGTGTACTACCTCTTAAAGGCCACCTTGCCCTTAAAAGGCAACATGAGCTCTTTTTTCTTTGCTTGCATTACTTAGCTACTTTTTATTCTGGGGTCTGTAATTACCTTAAAATATGTTCCAATATATAAACATTTGCTCTGTTTTGTTGTTGTACCATGAATACGAACATCTTTGGTCACATATCAATTCTGTCCACCTTTGGCATCCTCATTTCTGGGGGAAAAAAAAAATCCTGGGAACATGAAGATATTGCAGATAAAAGCTGTACAAATTATTTCGGGGCTGGAAGAGGAGCAGGGAAAAGCTTCAGGGTTTTGGTATCCACACTAGCAAAGTGAAATGCTTCACTCAGTTGAAAATGCTGAATCCTAGAGGCTCTTTTAAGTTCAAGGAGTAAGGGAGAGTAGGTGAAAATTTAAGAAGGAAATGCAGCTTAGGAACAGGTCATCATTTTAAAAGTGTGAGTGGCCACTTTTGGACAAGGTACCATGCAAAGTGATAGCTTCCTCTAATCAAGAGCAAACTTTTCAGAAAGTTTAGTTTCGTCTGTCAGAGTTAGAAGAACACACTGATAGAATGCATAGTTCTTCAGTGCAGAATCAATAGAAGAGTATGGAAAAAATAGCCTTTGCTTGCCTTAGCAGGTGGATGTTAGGAAGAAATTCTTCACAGAAACAGTGATTTGCCATTGGAATGGGCTGCCAAGGGAGGTGGTGGAGCCACTGACCCTGGAAGTGTTTAAAATAAGACTAGATGAAGCACTTAGTGGCGTGGTTTAGTTGATTAGATGGTGTTGGGTGATAGGTTAGACTTGATGATCTCAAAGGTGTTTTCCAGTTTAATTCTGTGTGTGATTCTGTGCGTGTTATGCAGACGTGAAAAACAAGTTTGCATTTTCTTCTGCTTACTGCAAAGCCTTGGTAAAATTCGTCCAGTAACACCTCTAATACCCTGAAAATCACCAGGGTTTGCACTGGAAAGGAAAGCAGATAATTTTGTAAAGGTCAAAAACTCATATCTGAATGCCACAGACAGCCTCATCTCCTCATCTTACTTATCATAAGAAATGAATAAAACCATTACCTCATCAAACCTACTCTGGACAGATAGCTATCTTGATAAATAGATAGTTTTAAACAGTAGGTCAGCTTTGTGCTGAGGCAGAAGTCCAGAACACTTTCAATCTGTCATCTAGAAGCTGCTGCAACCACTTTCCCCCCCTTCTGGGAACAGCAGGGCTTTTCTGTTCAGGCAGATAATGATGGAAAAGATTGACCAAGAAGTAAGTACTTGGTACAAATAACACAGACATTAACTACTTCTGTGGCAAAAATTAGGAGATATTGCAACAAATCTCTGATTTAAAAGCACCAGGATGAGAGGATCTTTGTTTTTGTAGTACCTTAATGATCACAGTTAAATGCAACTATTTCCTGATGCTGCTCCTTGGAACTATTATTTCTAGCCTGTGTCATCCCTCTCCAAATCCTGATACTTTGGCAATGTAAAACAGCAGCTAGGCCAGGAATTAATGATTATGAGATAAGCATTTATCTCACTTGGTGCTATGTCAGCTTGTTCTACTTTCAAATATTATTTAGTCTTATGCATGCTGCTCTTCTGCCACAGCTGAAACAAATTACTATTCTTTTTTCCAAGAAAGAAAACACTGTGTCTTGATTCCAATTAATGCTGTGGGGTTTAAGTACAGTCATTTTATCATACCCTTTTTTCTGAACTCTGATTTATCAGTATCATCTATTTGTCACCTGTTACTGCATATCCTTACAACTCTTCCCTTATGTCTGAAGATATGGTAAGAGACATCTTGAGCAAAAAGCAAATTCTCAGGCTCTAGTCTGAAATTAACAGGGGTGGCAGATGTTATATTGTTTTTCTAACGTGCTTGTGCACATTCAAGGACTGTCCCACTTACAAATATTTACAAACATTTAGCTTTCTCCAGCACTGTACCATGAATTTGTACACTTTGAATCTGTCCTTGCCTTTCCTTTTGTGTTCTGCATGATGGAGCCTCAGGTAACTGTCAGGCAGCTAGAGCTGCTTATTGTTTCCCAAGTGTTGTGATTTCCTGTGCAGCTGAAAATGGCAACAGTGTGAAGGATCAAAACAAAGAACAGTAGCCTCTATTAGTTTTATCACTTAACTAGGGATTGTTTCTTTGTGTCTTCTTTTCTCAGTGTAAGTTGATTGATTCGAGGACCAAAATGGAAGTTGTTTGTCTCTATGAAACCTGTTCAACTTTAAGAGAATATTTCTCTCGAAAGTTCAAATTTGGCCACAGAGCCACTGCCATATGTAAGTCATGATATAAACAACAAACAAGCTACTGAATAGCCTACCTCTGCTTATTATTTGATATTTGACTGAAAACATGAGTTTTAGTAAAACTAAAAATCCAAGACATTTAAAGTACTCAATCCTTTAATATATTGACTATGTAGTGATAAATGCAGAATACAGGGAGGTAACAGTCCCTGTTAAGCTATTATTGTAAATCCTCATGGCCTGTCTTTCCTGACTCTGCCTTGCAGAAGTGTAACAGTGTGAGAGCTGAAATCCCCACACACTGAAAATAACCAGGCTAGCTCAGTCTGGAAGCAAATGAAAGCTGTATTTACAAGCAAATCTACAATCAATGATGAAATGCAATGAATATGTACAAGTATACAAAATTCACAACATTTACAAATATGTACAATCAACAGAAAAGCACAACCAAGCTCCCTTTGCTTCCCCCAAGGGGCCTCTTCCCCCCAACCAGAAGGAATCCCCCCCAGACTCCCCTGGCAGAAGGCAGAGAGTCAAAAAGCAGAGAGGCTGTTAGACTTAGCTCGTCAAGGTCAGTGTGTTATCTTCAGCCAGAAAAGAAGAAGAAGCAGCAGCCAGACAGAAGCCCAGCAAGCTGCAAACTGCCCAACTCTGTGTTTTGAGTAGAGATTCTTAAACATTTCTATCTTCTCCAATGGAAGTGTTTAGAATAATCGTTATTTTGCTTTCTTACACCCAATAGTGACTTATTTACATTCCTTCGCTTTCTCTGCTTGAACTTTGTGAAGAAAAATTTGAAAGACAGTTTTAAACCATCACAAGAAGCAAGGTCCACCCATGCTTGGCTTCCCCAGGAAGAGACATGCTAGTCCATAGCTTATATTCTTCTCCTGTTTCATTGATCTTTTGCTCCTATAAGATTAATTCTGGTTTCTGGTCTACTATTTGTAGACTATACTTTGCTACTGGCCCAATAAAAAGACTTTTAAAATAAATAGTTATTCTTAAAAGTTGTAAATGAATTTTGATTCTTTTCAATGTATTTTACAGATATTAACTAACTAGTCTAACTGGTATTCCTGTGAGATGAGTCTAGACTTTTTAGACTTTTTTTTCCTTTGGATTTGGCATTTTCTGCAGTTTAAACTAAACAGTAGTTTATGGTTTCACTTATTCAGTAGCTGACGATTTTCATCCAGATTCACACACTCCAACAACCTCAAACAAATACTGGCTAAAACTTTGTTAGGTTTTTGCTCTTCAGTCGTCAGGGGACATGAAACAGAAGGAAGTCTGACACTGTCTTCATTCATTATGTATTAATCAAACTTTAATACTTACATTAAAAACTGCAGAGTTACATTAACTGTTGTGGTTCATAAAAGGACATTCCTCAAAAAAAAGGAAGTAGATGTTCAACTTCATACATGAATTTGTGAATCCATGAATCCACATTTATATCTTTTCCAAAATGGGTGATGAATAGGATGTTCTTTGATGTTTGTATTTAGAGGGATTCAGAATGAAAAATAAATGATAATATTTCTAGCAGTGAATGTCAAACATTTGGAAACCACAGCAGATAGGCATATTTTACAAAAATAGGCTATCTGCTGAAAGAGAAGGCCTAAAAATTTATTTTTGCTTTTTGTTCCCCTGAAAAAAATAGCAGTGGGACCAGAAAAAAGATCTGAAATTCACTGCACATTTGATAAAAAAGTCTGCTTTCACTAGTTTTCTGCACCAACATTTTATAACAAAAACTAAAAAACAAATCATGAATCTCACCAATAATATCAGAAATAAGCATATTTCACTGCTATTTATATCTGTTTCTTCAGCCACTCTTGCTCATTATGGTGTGATGATGTCTAAAACAAGAAAGCCAGCCTGCTAGGAATGTTGCAGCTTACTCTTACTGTTTGGGAATAAATCATAGAATCATAGAATTGTTAGGGTTGGAAGGGACCTCAAGGATCATCTAGTTCCAACCCCCCTGACATGGGCAGGGACACCTCACACTAGATTAGGTTGCTGAGAATCACACCAGCCTGGCCTTAAAATCATCCAGGGATGAGGCTCCTACCACCTCCCTGGGCAACCTGTTCCAGTGTCTCACCACGCTCATGGTGAAAAACTTCTTCCTCACATCCAATCTAAATCTACACACTTCTATTTTTTTTCCATTCCGCCTAGTCCTATCATTACCTGACACCCTAAGAAGTTCCTCCCCAGCTTTCTTGTAGGCCCCCTTCAGATACTGGAAGGCCACAAGAAGGTCTCCTCAGAGCCTTCTCACCTCCAGACTGAACATCCCCAACTCTTTCAGTCTGACCTCACAGGAGAGGTGCTCCAGCCCTATGATCATCCTCATGGCCCTTCTCTGGACATGCTTCAGCACCTCCAGATCCTTCTTGTAACAGGGGCTCCAGAACTGGATGGAGCACTCCAGGTGGGGTCTCACCAGAGCAGAGGGGGAGAATCACCTCCCTCAACCTGCTGGCTATGATTCTCTTGATGCAGCCCAGGATCTGGTTGGCTTTCTGGGCTGCAAGTGCACACTGGTGGCTGATGTTGAACTTCTCATCCACCAGCACCCCCAAGTCCTTTGCCTTCAGCTTACAAGCTGCCAGCCCTACCTGTAGCCACACAAGTGTGCACTGCCTTCCTTTTATTAAATAAATTTTGGGACATGTCAAGTTAATGAAGGCTTCCTTACATCCTAGCAAAGGCACAGCTTTGGGAGCAGTAATGGGAAAATTGCCTGTAATGACAAAGCATATTTCAGCTTTTTGTATCTGTGCAGCATGGCACTCCTCCGTTTGCAGCTATGAATGAGCATGCTGTGGATGGGTACTTGCAGCCATGTCTATTAACTGCTAAACTGAAAAAAAATGTGTTTGAACTAAGAGACCAGCATCCAAATCACCTAACCTAGTAGACCCTCAAATGTAAGGTTCCTAATAAAGCAGAATCTGGAAGGAAATATCCATGATCTGTTGGGCAAACAAAACTGGGCTTAACAAAAGCCTTTAGGAGTACTCTGCCTGCCAAGGCATAGACTTGTTTACCTATTCACTGTGTAGGCAGTGATCACAGATACTTCAGCAAGACTGTTTCAGTAGGGAATCTAAAAAGCAAATGGAGGAAGTCAGTTACACTCCTCCATCCTGAGAGTGTAGCTCCCCCAGGAACACAGGGCTCTCAAACAGCCTCTGTGCAGGCAGCTGCAGGCAGTGCACCCCCCACTCACAAACACGAAGGCCAGAATGGCTTTTCCGGACACTGCTGGGTGCAGAACAGCATGGCCCCCTCACACAAGGGTGTGTTTCATTCAAGACATTGTGGAGATTCAAGTCCTCCAAGGACTGAGCAGCACAGTCACTTCATGTATGTGCATTCCAGTCATTTGAGCCTTAAATGAAGGTGCATTAGTGTATCAGTGATGGTATATGTAATGTATGTGTAATGTCATGTGCTGCTTCAAACTGGCTCTAACACTTCTTTGATATATAAATGTGCTGAGGAACTTTCTATGCAGACTGTCGTGCCATGCTCTTTTTAAAGAAGCTCCTTGTAATGTCATACAATGTTTGCTCTAGAGGCAATTGATTCTGCTCCAACAGAAGTGTTCTGTCAGTGTCTCGAATGGACATGGCAGACAGTGATGTCACCTGTCACTCAGTTACCTAGCACGATGCCAGCTGTTGGAGTTCTGTGCTTCCTCTCCAAAACTCCTTTCCTTCTGCACAGCACTTCTCCTCTGTCATAGCCACAGCCAAAGGCAGGTGATGACAATAGCACTGACAGCACAGGACAAAGCATGAGGTCATTGGTGTTGCATTTCAGCCATACAATTCAGCTCTGACTACAGCATCCATTCCTTGCACCTGAAGATGCAGAGGGCATTCAGAGGGACAGGCAACCATGGCCAATACCATTAGTGCAGCCATTTGCTGATAGACGTCCTACTTTCATGTGCAGGAGTCTCCCTCTTGACTTCATGCAAATACTGATTGAAATTGGTAAACTAGTTCAAAAGTCACCAGAGTATCAACAGACACTGAGGCTGTGTAAACTCTGTCCCCCCAGGAAAGCAGGGCAAACAACAGAGGAATGAGACAGAGAGGAAAAAGGTTTTGCTAGGACATTATAGATCAAATATAAGTAGAGTCTAGTAACCACCCAGCAAAAGAACAAAGGTGAATGTTAGTCATCTGGCAGTAAAGGGATTCTCATTTCTATGAAGAAAAAAAAAAAGTGCTTAAGAAATTCTGAAAACCCAAAGCATGCTCCAAAACGCCCACATTTTACATCAACTCTGAGACTATAAAAGGCAGTAAACAATATTCTTTTACAGGGGGAAAAAACAAAGGCAAACATATCTCTGCTTGTAAAATTAACTTGGGCTGCTTCTGAAGTCTCTTTCCATTTCCCAGATGCATAAATGAACAGTAGGAAAAATATGCAAACTCTAAGACAATATTTATTTTTTAAATTGTCTGGCTATTTGCTGGAACATCAGAGAACTGAATAGCTAAATACTATGTGCATTTTGGTGTGTGTCTTGAAGGAGAATTATTAATTATCCTCACAATAATAATAAACCATATGGCAAACAGGTATTAACAAAAATATTAGTAACCCTTTATTAATGAAAATTGCCAAAACTCGTTAAATAGGATTGTTGTACAGTTGGAATATATATTTACAGTGGGAACATACAGTCTTAGGGCAAAATATAGTTTTATGCAAACCAGGAGGCAATAACTTGGAAAGAGAAAGTCTCCAAGAGCAGAGAGCACTCAATCACAGCATGGGAGGGAGACTCAGTGAGAACCTTTAAACCCAAAGGGCAATGAATTGATTACATGCAGCTGGTTTTACCCATGTGGGGGATGCTGCTGCTGCTGTTATGTTATTTTTGGGGCGCTCTCGTATGGTGCTGGCATGGCAGATTGCCAGCAAGGAGAGTTTACCGCGTGGTCCCAGGCTGATCTGGCTTCAGCGGACGGCGGGCAGGTAACGACGCTTCTCGTGACGAGCGCTTGCTTGGTTCCTGGGTAAACTGAGGCACGGCATGGCTCTGGTGGCAAGGGGAAGCAGGCTAGGCAGATCCAGCTGCTAGGCTCGTGGCTTCTCTGGCTTGCTGTGTATGGATCGTGGGTTTATCCCAGGCTCTGGATCAGGCACTCGAGGCAGGGCAGGGCAACTCGAGGCAGCTTCATACAAGACGGGTCCAAGCAGGCTTGAAAGTAAGGCTTAAGCAGGGCAAGGCTTGAAGCAAGGTTTGAAGCAAGGTTTGAAGTAAGGCAAAGGTGACTACCAAGTCAGCCTCTATACACATATGGCCAGAGGTCAGTTGGTCTAATGGAGCACTGAAGCTAACGCACAGCTGCCCAATGGAAAGTGTTCTGCCAGGCTATAACCGTAAAAGGCAGAAACAAAGGCCTTGTTTCTGGGGGAGCAGTGGTCAGCTTATGTGCTCTCACCCAGGTAAACAACTTGTTTACCAGATAGGCAGGAGTCCTATCCCCTTTGTTCCTTTTCCCACATTGCCCTGTCTTTCTGCAGAAAGGAGGGGAGAGAAAGGGACCTTGTCTAGACATCTTAAGGCTTCTCTGGGTTTGTACTGGGCCATGTCATGGCCCTACCATGACAGTGTGTCAACCAAAAAGGGAAACCATGGATAAACCAAAGTTCTTTTTGGTGGAAACTATGTGTATAAACAACAACATAAACAAAAACCTGTAAAATCCAAAATAGTGTTTATTGAGTTTAACCTTCTGACCCAAATCAGGAAAGCAATTGTTTTCTAACTGTTTAGTTAACCCCAACTGCCATAAAAGTGGTTAACAGATCAAGCTGCAACCATTATATCATCAGCTGGGAAGGACTGCTGTCATTGTACTCTGCAGAAAAACAGTGGTAAAAGAAATACTGAGAAGCGGTGATGAGGTTTTTAAAAACAAGCATAATTATTTTCTGTGTTCTTTCTCAGTAGTCAGATACCTTTGAAACTGAACAGCTTCCCTCAGCACAGCACAAATTAAACCCCATAATCCACTTGCCTACTGGCAGCTCTCTTTCTGCACTTCTTCCCCTTCACTCTCTCCAGGATGCGGGTGAAGCTGCCAAGAATGGCTCAGAGTAAAGACAGAACATGATAAATTCTTTTTCCATGGAGTGAAGACATGTTTCCATCTGGCTAGCTCATGACTCCATTCTACAATTTTGGGTTTGAAATTCTCTATGACAATCATAGAAGAAATATTGCACTCCTATCTTGCTCCAGCACAATGTCTTAGCCTGCTCTCTCATGTGGAAATGACCTCTAACTCATTCTTCCACCTTTTTCTGTTTCTCTTCCAAACAACATGAAAATCTGCAAGGTGTCATGAAGCCCCAAGAAGACAGTGGTTCATGATGGTGTACCAAACCTACACTGTGTGCAGGTAACATATCCTTGTGTAAAATGTTTCAGTATGTCCTTCAGGAAGATGTTTCATCATTGATTTTCTCTTTTTAATTTCTTTAAAAAAAATTAAAAACAAAAACAAAACCAAACAGAAATCATCTGCTGTAAGAGTACCATCACCTGAGGTTTCCACCAGCCTTCTCCAATTTATGGCTAGTGTGGATTATTACTCAAGTTAATGAGGTTAAAAACTTTTTTGTTTCTGAGCCAATGCTGCATCTGATTTCTCCCAGAGATTGGGTGAAATGGTAAGTGCAGCAGTACTGTGGTGGGGAAACCAAGAAGTTACAAGGTAGAAAAATCATTAGTAACTAACAAAAGGAGACACAAAAGAGGGAGATCTACTTAATGGTGGAACTACTAGTGTGAAATGAACCTTTATCAGATGTAGAGATCCAGACAGGTATTTATACCATCACTTGTTAAAGTAGAGGAAAGGGACTAATGGGCTGCAGCCTAAACATGAGAATTTGTAGAGACTGCTATCAGTCTTAGCCCTTTCTCTTGTGCAACCCAAGCCTCCTGTGTCTGGATGAGTGGGCGTGAGTTGGTTTTCAAGCTAAACATGTAAAGACTATTTTCTAAAGTTCTTGGGAATTCCCAGGGTTTTCTCTAAGTGGCTGAAGCTCATGCAAGTCAGAGTATTAAATAGCCATGAAGTCCAAGTTGACCATACTGAAGTAAAAGGTTCATATTTTTGCTCTGCAGATCTTACACTCTCCTACCACTGTCCAAGTAGTGGGCAGCTTCTCATTCCCTTAGCCAAAGCTGAAGATGAGAGAGGGTCATTGACACAATGTTAGACCAGAGGGAAGAGTTATATTATGGCATTACTGGAGTTAGAGCAGGTTGTAGGAGGAGTACTCAAAGTGGAAAAGCTGAAAAATTGAGGGAGGAAAGCTGTACAACAATCTCAGCTTACAGATTACTCACACTAGAGAGAAGAAAAGCTAACTCTGAGAAGCAATACCCTTTTTCTTTTCCCTGTCTGCTGATGTAGTCCTGAGACATCAACCAGACAGGGAGCCTGGTGCAGGGAATTGGTGAAGAGTGCTCCTGTGGTAGTTTTAGGCTATGCCTTTAAAATTTTCCACAGATCTTGAACAGAAAATGGTAGATTGTAAATAAATCACTATTGGGTGGGTGTAAAAAGAAAAATAATGATAATTCTAAACCATCCCATTGGAGAGATATCTACCATACGATTTGGTTCCCAAAACAATTTCTCTCTCTTCTCACTTCCTCGCGCTGGGAGATACTAACTTTGTGCTTCTGCTTGACCTTGGCTGCATTGTTTTAACTTGTATTAACTTCTCTGCTTCTGGCTCTTCTCCCCTCTGTACAAGGGGGGTAGGTGAAGAGGCAGGGAAAGGAGAAGCTGTTGCAGCTTCTCCTGGTCTTTGCCAGGGGGGTCCTTGTGCTGTTCATTAATTGTATATTTGTACATATTCATCGCATTTTGTTGTAGATTGTAGTTTTGCTTGTAAATACAGCTTTCATGTTCTTCCAACTGAGCAGGTCTAGCAAATTTAATGTTGGGGGGAATTTTTCAATTCACCACAGCTCCTCCCCTTGCAGGCAAAGATTTCTGTGTTTGAGCTCAGCCAAGGCAAGGGAGCCAATGGGAGGAGTTCCTGACAAAATCAGCAGTTGCTGGAAGATCTCCAGAGAGGAAGCCACAAGAGTGGGGAGCTCCAGGGGGTTTTAATGGGGAGTTCAGAGACTAGATAAAATTCAGTAACTAGTATGAAGAGTGTGATACAACTTTCCTCACTACTGTTCTGCACCACTCTAAAACAGACTCTTCTGATTTCATTCCGATATCAGAAGTATTTTCACTTGATATAGGATCTCTAAAAACAAATGATGGAAAGAGAAAGGGTTGTCCCATCAGACATCAAATTTCTAGAAAATTTTCTCTATTTCCAGAATTGTTTTGCAGTGTGTTCAGAATCACCTTTAGCACCCACATTTGGTTACTTGTGCCTAAACAACCACTAACGTTCATTTGATAGACTGCTGTTTAATTACATGTGCATATTTTGATGCATTGTCTTTACCACTGTAGTTCTGCTGCCAACATCCAGCTTTCTCAGCACAAATCATCTGGAAAATAAAAAGGAAGAATCCCTTGCATTCAATGCTATTAGTTGATAACAGCTTCAGGGTGAACAACTCTTAACATATTGGGATTACTACGCTGATTATCACAGCCGTTAAGTTTTTTACATGTCACTGACAATTTTTTTCCCCTTTTCCTGGTTATTTAACATTGATCTAGAACCTGGCTACCAAATATTTTTGTTACTACAGAAGGACCAAGAGGTACATACCTCATTATTTTATTTCTTTTGTTGCCTCCTCAAAACCAACACAGTCTGCCATTTCCCACCAGAAGAAATCACACTGTAATGGTTTTGCACACAAAGAACGCCTTACAACTGTGTGGTGTTAATGAAACCACTCCAGGCAAAACAGGAAGGGCTACGTTTGAGGTATGTCTTTCTATGCCACCTCATAACATAGAAATCGTAGAATTGTTTTGGTTGGAAAAGACCTCTAAGATCATCAAGTCCTAACACCACATCGTCAGCCTAACACCACCACAGCCATTAAGCCATGTCCCAAATTGCCACTTCCACGTGATTGTTAAACACCGTCAGCAATAGTGACTCCATTATCTCCCTGGGCAGCCTATTCCAATGCCTGGCAACACTTTCAGGCAAGAAATTTTTCCTGATATCCAATCTAAACCTTCCATGCCTCAGTTTGAGCCATTTCCTCTCATTCGATCACTATGGAAAAGAGACCAACCCCCACCTCTCAACAATGTTGTTTCACGTAGATCAAGAGAGCAATACAGTGAGGGGAGCCTCAGCCATTAGTGATGAACTGCCAGCTGGATTTAACTCAACGGCCAGTCTTTGGGACCAGACATCCAGCAACTATTTTACCCAGCAAAGCATCCCACCCATCCAAGCCATGTGCAGCCGGTGTCTCCAGGAGGATGCTGTGGGAGACAGTGTCAAAGGTTTTACTAAAATCTAGGTCAACAACATCCACAGCCTTTCCCTCATCCACCAAGCAGGTCACTTTGTCATAGAAGGAGATCACATTCACCAAGCAGGACCTGCCATCATGAACCCATGCTGACTGGGCCTGATCACCCACTTGCCCTTCACGTACTGCCTAATGGCATTCCAGATGATCTGCTCCATGACCTTCCCCTGCACTGAGGTCAGATTGACAGGTCTGTAGTTCCCTGGGTCCTCCTTGCAGCCCTTCTTGTAGATGTGCATCACATTTGCCAACCTCCAGTCAGCTGGGACCTCCCCAGTTAGCTAGGAGAGCTGGTAATTGGTGGAAAGTGGTTTGGAGAGCACTTCTGCCAGCTCCCTTAGCACATTTGGGTGTACGTGTCCCATCCCCATAGACTTATGTCTAAGCGGTGCAGCAAATCACTAATCTCCTCTTGCATTATGGGGGCTTCATTCTTCCCCTCATCCCCATCTTCCAGCTCAGAGAACTGGGTATCCAGTGAGCAACTGCTCTTACTACTAAAGACTGAGGCAAAGAAGGCATTGAATATCTCAGCCTTTTCCTCATCCTTGACCACTAAGTTCCCCCCTACACCCAAAAAAGGACAGAGATTCTCTTCAGTCTTCCTTTTGTTGCCAATACCTTTGTAGAACATTAACACATTAGAACACATTAGAACATTAACCTGAACACAGATTAATTTACAGCCAGGCTTTGGCCCTTCTCATTTTCTCCCTGCATAGTCTCATGACAACATTGGAGTCCTCCTGAGTGGACTCCCCCTTCTTCCAACAACAATAAATTCTTCTTTTCTCCCTAAGGTGCAACCAAATGTCCCTGTTCAGCCCAGCCAGTCTTTTTCCCTGCTGACTCTTCTTTCAGCACACGGGCATGGCCTGTTACTGTGCCTTTAAGACTTCTTTCTTGAACAGTGTCCAGCCTTCCTGGACATCTTGGTCTTGGTCCTCCAGGACTGCCTCCCAAGGGACAGTCGACCAGTTTCTGAATCAGGCCAAAGTCTGCCCACTGAAATTCCATTCTTTTGAGCTCTCTATTTCTCCAACATCTGAAAACTCTCTCATTTGTGATCACTGCCCAAATCATCCCCCAGCTATTTGTTTCTGTCAGTTTAAATACAGTCTTACTACTACTCATTTGTTTATAACTAGCCTGCATAAATCATGAAGTCAGGTTATTTGCTGTTATAAGCCATCATTATTCTGTTGTCATCCATGTTTTCCCATCATCCCCATCCTAACCACCTTAAGACGAAATGTAGGAAGGCTCTAGCCATTCCACAAGCCCCATATTTCCTCAATTGCTGCCCCTTCCACAGCATTTCCCATCCCTTCCTACCCAAAACACGTTTTGACCACAGACAGAAAGCTTTGTTTCATGATAAGATGGAATGAGCAGAAAAAAGATAGCTGCCTGCAAACATCTAATTAATAAAAACAGCCACAAGTAGGTTTGCTGTGCTTCACAACACACAATTAGCATTGATAACAAAGGCAAGATTAAATGAAGGGCAACCTGTTCTGAGTGACTGAGTATCTGGTGGAATGTGAACTTAAATATATTTAGTCTAAGATAAGATGGATGTTTTTAACAGCAAGCCTGATTGCCTATGGAACACTTTATCGAAGACTCTTACAGGTTCTTTATCAGTTGAGGTCTTTAAAACAAGATTGGAGAGTCTTCTCAAAGTCATGCACTAGCCAAGCATAAACTGATCCATGTAAAAAGTGCTCTGTAGAAATCTATATTGGATATCTGTGAGAGATCTGACCTGAAGGTCAGTCATCCTATCTAGTTTCAAGCCTATGAATCCGTCAGGTTGAATGCCCCAAGCCGGGTTCAGTGCCATTGAAGATTTACACCAATAGACACTCTCGCCCAGAAAGTGAGTGTAATATATTCAAGTCCATGATGCTGTTAAGATGTGCAGAAAGGCTCTTTCTGACACCTGTGAGTTTCAGATTACATTCTTAGAGGGTGGGTGCAGTGCAGACTCTGCAGTGACCAGGCATATCACTTCTAGCAAGTATTAGGTGACACTGCCCTCAGACGGTCAAGATGAAGTAGGTAAATACTTCCTAATTCTTAAAATAAACTTTAAGACTGGTCTTAACAACTGGCTAAATACACTTCAAGTAACACACTGTAAATAAATGTCTCCATCATACTGGACTGTTGAGGAAAATGGTGATTTATCTACAGCCACCAGTAACCCAGAGTTACTGAGTTAAGCTTTCTAGCACAGAAAAAATGCAGACTTGCAACAAGTATCAAGGTGGGAGACAGGTGGCCCCTATCACTCTTTCAGCTTCTTACCATCTAGCAAGGAGAACAATATACAATACAGAATCAGACCTTCAGCTGAAAATTAAAGGAAAAACTTGCTCCATGTAAAACCTTTGTACCTTAGATAATTTTGTCTAGAAAGTTAACATTAGAGAATTTAAATGGGCACTGCAAAGTCCTCTCTTAGTTGAGAAAATATGATACTCATATCAGATATAGAATGTAATTACATTCTTATAGCATCTTCACACGCTTCACAGTGTGATACTGTGGATGCAGACACAGGTTATTCCGCAGCTCAGCAACAATGTGGGGCACTGTGGAAGCAGTGAAAACAGATAGGACTACAGACTTAGGCTCCTACTGCAAATTGGGTATTTGCAGGTTTTCTGCATAATCCACATTGTCATGCCACCCCAAAACAGTGATGCAATCCCTCAGAGGAACAGCGGTGCAGCTGTTTGTTCCCAAGCTGTCCTGGCAGCCACAACTCAGGGTCAGGCTCCTGCAACTACCCTAGGGACACTGCCCACTGTGTCCTAGCTCCTGCTCTCCACCAGAGGGGATGGCCATATTGCCTTCTAAACCCATTGTGGGATGAAACATGGTCCTGGGCTGTGGGCAGGGTTGGGGAAGGGTCTGGGGCCAGGTCCCCACGGGCATGAGGGCTATGAGCACCCTCAGAAGACTGAAGCAGTATGACACCAGTCCTTGGACCAAACACCTGAAACATCCAGTGTAGTCTAAACAGAGGCTCAGGATGCAATTCATCTGAAATAATCTGTGCTTTTCCTTCAAGATGGGGTGAACCACACCCTCAGAAGGCCCTCTCACCTCCCCTGGTCATGCATGTGCCCCAGGTGAGCAATGGAGACAGAGGCATCTGCACAGGAATATCAAAGTTTGGGAAACCATAGATGGCTGAGAATTTGGCTCTATTTCGGACAATCTGAGTTAGAAAGATAATTCACACTGCCTAATATAGGGACCAGAAGATCCTTCACACAGGTAGAAATTCAATAGCACTCCCCTGAGGACCTGAGGTGTTATTATGGTGTGTGAGAGGTCAAAAACAAACTCAGAGGGTACATTGTGCTGTAGTAGGGCATAGTGAATTTCCCTTCCTTATTGCTGAAGTGTCTCATTGTCCTGCTTGTCCAGTCTAAAACTAAAAGATATCTTACTTCAATCCTCCAAATTACAATGGAAGGTTTTATTATTAACCCAAGGAGAACCAATTCCTAAAATCCTAAGTCAATAAAATATTATCTTCTGGTTAAGCAGTTTAATTGTGGAAAATATGGGTGATGGTAATGTGGTGAATAACCTTTACCTTTGAACATGCAATTCAAAACTGGCAATCTGGGAGCTAAAAGAAGTTGTGACTCAGTTCCAAAGCTTCAGAAGCAGCTTTTACTCCTTGATAGGCAGCTAGTATCTCTTTCTCTGTTGGAGCGTAATTTGCATCTGAGCCTTTGTATCCACAGCTCCAGAAACCATGTGTCTCTCCTGGAGCTCTTTGCCGTAAGCACCAGGCTGGACCATTGTCACTCAGGGCCATGTACAGATTGTTCTTAAAGTCAGGACCAGTTCAGACAAGTCTCAAACCCATCTCATGGACTACCTCTCGCTTTATCTGGTCAAAGGCTGCTTGTTGCTCAGGACCCCATTGGAAACTGTTTCTCTTTCGAGTCACATCATATAGAGGTTTCACAATCTGACTGTATCCAGGAATGTGCAGTCTCCAAAATCCCACTATGCCTAAGAAACGCAGAGTTTCTTTCTTGTTGATGGGATTTGCCATGGTGGAGACTCTGTTTATCACATCCATTGGGATGTGACGGCGACCATCTTGCCACCGCACTCCCAGAAATTGGATTTCTCTGGCAGGTCCTTTCACCTTGTCTCGCTTGATAGTGAAACCAGCTTGCAAGAGAATGTCAATGATTTTGTTACCTTTCTCGAAGACTTCTTCAGCAGTCTCACCCCAGACGATGATGTCATCGATGAACTGAATGTGTTCTGGAGCTCCACCTTTCTCCAAAGCATCATGGATCACTGCATGGCAGATGGTTGAACTGTGAATCCACCCCTGGGGCAACTATTGAATGTGTACTGAATGCCTCTCCAGGTGAAAGCAAACTGAGGCCTGCATTCCTCTGCTATGGGAATAGAGAAGAAAGCATTAGCAATGTCTATGGTAGCATACCATTTGGCCTGCTTGGATTCCAGCTCCTATTGGAGTTCCATCATGTCTGGTACAGCTGCACTCATGGGTGGAGTTACTTCATTCAAGGCATGGAAATCAACTGTCAGACGCCACTCTCCATTCTGCTTTCTCACAGGCCAGACTGGACTGTTGAAAGGTGAATGAGTTTTGCTGATGACCTTCTGACTCTCCAACTGACGAATCAAGTTTTGAATGGGCACCAGAGAGTCACGGTTGGTTCTGTATTGTCTGTGATGCACAGTTTGAGAAGCAACCGGCAGCTTTACATCCTCTATCTCATGTTGTCCCACAACTGCAGATTCATCTGAAAGCTCAGGTCTGATAGACAACTTCAATTTTCCTCCATCAATTTCTACAATTGCTATTCCAAAAGCCCATTTGTAACCCTTAGGGTCTTTAAAATGCCCTTCTCAGAAAATCAATTCCCAAAATACAAGGTGCATTAGGTCCTGTTACGATAGTATGTTTCTTCCACTCTTTCCCAGTTAAATTTAGGTCAACCTGCATCTTAGTCAACTCTTGAGATCCACCAGTGGTTTCCAGAATAGTTATAGATTCTGCCCCTTGATAATTTGATGGTATTATGGTGCACTGAGCTCCTGTGTCAATCAAGGCCCTGTGCTTCTGAAATTTTGAAGTGCCAGGCCACTGAATGAATATATCCCAATAAATTCTGTTATATCCATTATCCCTTTCCCCCCCTGGCAGGAGGCAGGGCACCCCTAATTATCGGGATTACATCCACATGTACAGTTGACACAGTGCCTAGTGTCAGTGCTAGAGTTACTGTTGGAGCTATCAGAGTTGTTCTGGGAAACTAGGAAGTGACAGCTACCCTCCTGGTATTGCTACCTCGGGATCTGCCCCTCTGCAGCTCCCGTAACCTCTTGAAAAGATCAGAAGTTGGTTGACCATCCCATCTGTTCATGTTCTCACCAAACTGGTCAGGCAGAGTTATCCAAATACTCCCACATGATTGCCTCTGTTGTCTGGTTTAGTTTGACCTATTTTGGAACGGCCTCCTTGGAGGATGTCTGTTTGTGACAGCTGAAACTTGTATCCACCTGGAGGAAGAGGAATTGGCATCATTCCTCTTCATCAAGTTGGATATGGTGGTTTTAAATTCCTCCTTCATCTCCTTCATGCAATTCTCCATCTTTCCAGTCAGAGTTTCAATGGCTGAAACCAAAGAAGTACGTGCAAGACTATCCTCTAACTGCCTCATTTGGTCAGTGAAATGGCCAACAGTGGGAGGCACTCCACCTTAATTTCTTGCCACAATTCTGGTTGCCAGAATGGTAGCATAATTAGGAGGAGCAAGCTTAAAGAGCTTTTTGGCAAGGCCTGTTCCCACAGGAATTTCATCAGGATTCAGCATATTATGATCTCCATACATTACTTCTCTCACAGCAAACTCTCTCAGGTGCTTGATTGCCTTGTCTATCATGTTCCAAGGCTTAGGGTTCCATGGTAAATCATCTCTGCTGGGGTACCTTATAAGGACTGCCAGTAGGAGGCGTGCCCATGGAGAAACTTTACCAATGCACTTGCCTAGGTGCCTGTCTATGCCAGTATCCTTTGAGAGCATCCCCAACTGAGAGGCCGACTTGTCACCTACCACCAACGCTGGGGCTCCCATATCAAAGCACCTCCCTAGCCAAGACAGCACTGGCTCAGTGTCTCCTCTGATGTAATCCTTTCTCACATGCCTAATTTTCTGTCTGGGTGCATTAGCTGACTGTGTGTCATCTTCCTCATCATCATCTTCTTCTTGAACTCACTGTCCCCATGCTCCTGCTGCAATCCTTTGTGCAATTTCTTGGAGTTCAGAGGCACTTCCAGCAGTTGCTAATTTACTAGGGCTTATATCCTGTCCTACATCCTCATCATCTATATGTGGTCTCAAGAGATCTGCCAGACTTTTAACCTTCTCTTCCTCATCAGAGGGATCTTTCTTAACAGAGGGTCCCTGAACAGAAGGATCCTGACCTCCTTCTGGACATTCTGTGCCCTCTCCTGCAGCATCTGCACCTCCTCCTGCAGCTCCTTTGTGCTTTCTGGTGAGAGTAGCAACCACATTCACTGGTTTAGCTTTCACATTTGCAGCAGAGTCAGCAGGAACAGAGAGATTCTGTGCAGAGTCAGCAGGTACTCTTTGGGACCCTGCAGCCGCTGCTTCTTCCATGTCTGCAGCAGAGAGGAAGAAAATGTGCCTCATTAGTGGCGCCTGCCTGAATAGTCATGGCAGTTATGTGAGATCCTGGCAAAGTTCCTGGAGCTACTGGCAGAGTTCCTGCAGCTGCTGCTACTAGCTCTGAGCCAAAGCTATCAGCAGCTTTCTCATAAGCCTTCTCTTACCTGCACATAATTGTGATCTCCTGGACACTGTAATCATAATAAGAACCTAATTCCAGACCTCTCTGAACTATTCTGTGTTTTCTTTTATGTCTGTGCAAGCTGCTAGAGCAAATAGCTCCTCGCCTCTCTCTGTAAAGCGCTACCAGTAGCCATATGGTTATTACCACAAACACCAGATTCAAGCTCAACATAAAAATCAATTCAGGGTTCCATTTGTTCACATAACCTTCTGCAACAGGAATAGCAAATTCATATGCTTCTACTGGCAGATTTGTAGTTGAGTTGCCATAACTCCCTATTCCGATAAAACCAGAACAGTACTCAACAACTTTCTGCAACTTGTCCTTACCCCAAAGAAACAGTTTATACGCCACATATCTTAGAATTTTATCTGTCGTAGTAGAAACAGCCCATCAATAAATCATCACACTGAGAACAGAATATATAAGATGCCACAGGATCCAAAACAGCTCCATTTTGCTTCCTGATCTGAGCAGAAATAAATCATACACACAATTGACCCACATTGGGTGAAAAAATATGAATTGTAACATCCCCCTCCCACACCAACAATGACCAGGCTAGCTCAGTCTGGAAACAAATGAAAGCTGTATTTACAAGCAAAACTACAATCTATGATGAAATGCAATGAATATGTACAAATATGCACTATTCACAACATTTACAAATATGTACAATCAACAGAAAAAGATAACCAAGCCCCCAGCTTTCCCCCTCCCCTCAAGGGGCTGTGCTTCTTCCCCAAGGGGCCTTTCTCCAAGGGGCCTCCCCCCCAACCAGAAGGAATCCCTCCAGACCCCACTGGCAGAAGGCAGAGAGTCAAGAAGCAGAGAGGCTGTTAGACTTAGCTTATCAAGGTCAGTATGTTATCTTCAGCCAGAAAAGAAGAAGCAGCCAGACAGAAACCAAGCAAGATGAGACTGAGAGAAGACGGACCGCGAGAGTCCCCAACTCCCCGCTGTGCCGTATCTTGTTTTGAGTAGTGGTTCTAAAACATTTCTATCTCTCCAATGGAAGTGTTTAGAATAATCATTATTTTGCTTTCTTACACCCAGTAGTGACTTATTTACATTGCTTCACTTTCTCTGCTCAAACTTTGTGAAGAAAAATTTAAAAGACAGACTTAAAACCATCACAGTGGCAGATTGACTACATTACCTCGTTCTTGATCTGGTAAGCAATATGTGCTGACTATGGTAGAGGCGAGTACTGAATGGTTGGAAACTTATCCAGTTCCTGATGCAACTGCATGTAACACCATTCTTGGTCTGGAAAAGCAAATCCTGTGGAACTCCAAAGAGGATTGAATCAGAAAACAGAGCTCATTTCAAGAACAATCTTGTAAAAAACTGGGCCAAAGAGCACAGCATCGAGTGGATATTCCACATTCCCTACTATGCACCAGCTGCAGGAAAGTCCAAATGCTACAATGGTTTGCTGAAAACCACTCTCAAAGCCATGGAGGGTGGATCCTTGAAAAACTGGGAGAAACATTTAGCACAAGCAACCTGGTTGGTGAATAGTAGAGATTTAGTGAATGAAGCTGGACCTGCTTAATCAGATCAGGAAGAAGGTGATAGAGTTCCTGTTACCAGAGAGAAGAATCTGTTAGTCAAAACTGTTTGGGTCTTTTCTCCTTCAGGAGAGGCCAAACCTGTCCAAGGGGTGGTTTCTGCTGAAGGTCCTGGGCACACCTATTGGGTAATGCTAAAGAATGGTGAAATTCACTGTATTCCACAAAGAAATCTAACTTTGGCTGAAAGAGGTTGAATTCAGAGTGTTGTACAGATACGACATCCTGCCTAAGAGGAGAATCCACTGTGCACGAACCCTGAGAACCCTGAGAGCCCTGAGTCACCTGAGTGTCCCTGTTTCTTTCTTCACTCCATCTGTGAGGAAACAAGCTGTTTGCTGTTTTTCCCGTGTTTCAAACTTTTGAATCATCTACATCTGAGATAGCCGGAATGGACTATAAACTTTATTCACTTGTTGTAGGTATTGTTTTGGATTAGATGGATAGTAGTAGTGGCCAATGGAATTGTTTAGAAGGGGTATCCGGATTGTGACAGTTTTAAGACTGTCTTTAATTTTTCTTCACAAAGTTTGAGCAGAGAAAAGTGAAAGAATGTAAATAAATCACTATTGGATGTAAGAAAACAAAATAATGTTTATTCTAAACACTTCCATTGGAGAGATAGAAATGTTTAAGAATCACTACTCAAAACAAAGTCACTCAGTATCAGCTTGCTCGGCTTCTTTCTGCTTCTCCTTCTGCCTTGGGAAAATAAGGCTCACCCCCCTGCATACCGACCTTGACAAGCTAAGTCTAATGAACCTCTCTGCTTCTTGGCTCTCTCTGCCTTCTGCCAGGGGGGTCTGGGGGGAGTCCTTCTGGCTGGGGGGAGGCCCCTTAGGGAGAAAGCCAGGGGGCTTGGTTGTGTTTTTCTGTGAATTGTACGTATTTGTAAATGTTGTGAATACTGTATATTTGTACATATTCATTGCATTTCATCATAGATTATAGTTTTGCGTGTAAATACAGCTTTCATTTCTTCCAGACTGAGCTAGTCTGGTTATTGTTGGTGTGGGAGGGGGATTTCAGCTTTCACACTGTTACAATTCATATTTTGGCGCCCAACATGGGGCATGAACCCAGAACCCTGAGATTAAGAGTCTCATGCTCTACCAACTGAGGTAGCCAGGCTTCTGGGCATCAGTTAAAAGGTTCTGTTGCTCTAGCCACTCTATTGGATGAGTTCTGGAGTTCCCCTTTGTGGGCAAAGCTGGCATGTTGCTGAAGTCTTTCTTTACAGTTTAAATTACTGTTTGGCATTTCTGGTTTTTGCTAATATTGTTTAAATTGTTACGTGTTCCTGCTTGTGATACACCTTTCCACAACCAAATATTTTGAATCAGTAAGTAGGTTTTATTAATATTTTCCATGGGATTTTTATTAATAAAGTTATAATTATTTTTATTAATCGTTCCACCAATTATTAAATATTAATAACCTTAACATCTTACTATGTCAAACAAAGGTTTTCTGAACTCAGAGATAAAAAGTGCCAGAGATATCAAAATACTTGAAAAGCATTGAGCAGAAAGTATTTGGTGGGCAGAGAGAAACCACAACCTTTTTTTGCAGTTCTGGAGGCTGCCATGTAAGGACAGATCCAGGGACCATCTCCAAATTCGCACTCTGTCCTCATGAGTAAAATCCGGCACTGTTGGCTTTCCATAGGGTCCTGGCTTGCCTCTGATTTTATAAGTGGGATAAAGCTATTTTGTGGGTTAGCCTTTTCCATTTTCTGAATTCTCTAAATTGAACTAAAGTTGTCCATAATCATCCTTGTAGAATTCACGACCGAATAGAACCTGTAAATAAAATTTAACCAGTTTGTACATTATTTTGGGGCAGGGTTTTCAGGAAAATAAAGATAATTATGTTTTTATAATTCCCACCACATTAATTTAATCCAAATCAAAACAAAGACGCTTTTCTGTATAGGGTGTATAGAATTACAGAATGGTTTGGGTTGAAAGGGTCTATTAAAGACTATCTAGTTCCAATCCCCTCCCCGCCATGGGCAGAGACACCTTCCACAGGCACCTAACACTGTATCATGTTGCTAGTTCCCAGAACCTTACACTATATCAGGTTGCTCAAAGCCCCATCCAGCCTGGCCTTGAATGATTCCAGGGATGAGGCATCCACAACTTCTCCAGGCAATCTGTTCCAGCGTCTCATTTCCATTATCACCTATTGTATGCTGATCTTTCATTGGGAGATTAAGCCAGCTTGTGTCAACAGCCACCTGACAAGTGCTACAAAGGTGATGTGAAGGATAGCAACTGGTCATTTTCACAAGACCTCTTTTCTGCTTCAGTGGTGGTTTGAAGAAACTCAGGTTTGGGCTGCAAAATTTCCCAAAGCTAGGCAGATGCCTACAATCTTTCCTGCAGAGGCTTTTCACATAGTTTAACTGACCAAGAAATAGTAAGGACAAGCAGCCTTGTCATTAAAAAAACACAAAATAATTGATTAAAGAAGCAACTCTTATTAATTCCAGCTGACTTCATTTGTGAGCTCTCTCAACTCTCTGTAATAAAAAGTTCAAAATTGAAGCATTCAAATGCAGATTTAAGATAGAAATGTATGTGCCAGTGTTTGAAAATTATAGACTCGTAAATCCATCCTCCAGCTTCTATGTGAAACAGAGATAATAGTCTCTCTCCCACAGAAGGATTATGGCAATGAAACTGTATATTATGTCAAAACGCATCTGAAACCCTGGACAATTAAGAAAACAATTGCCCCTTGCAGAAACTCAGTCCCTCTCCCTAGGTTTGCTTAGGAAGCTCTCTTTTATCTCACATGGACATATTAATGCCATCACCTCTACCAGCTGCTATTTTGTACTGCCATTGGCTGTGATGATGGGCTGGTGTACCACAGGGAAATAAGTAGTTTAACAGGAACCACAAACACAAGAGCCTAGATTCTGAGGGGCCAGACATGAGTCTATAAAGCAGACAGCATGATCCTGACAGATCCTCTAAACACACCTGAGGGCAGCATATTTAGCCAAGCTAGCTCAGGTACTGCTGTAAGCAGTGTAACACCAATGCCAAAATGAAGACTTTGCATTTTTATGAAGCCTTCTGTACTGATCACATGTTGCTTTTTGTTAGGTCCCCAGATACCATTTTAATGTGATTATGAAATGCAAAGCCGGACTGTTGCTGGTTCCTGCCCCACGACCCTGATTCAGTGACACTCATGCAAACCCAGAGACACCACTAACACTAACAACATTTCACCAGATTGATGGTCATGAAGATCAAAGCACAATCTGGTCTGTATAAATGGCTTCTTAAAAAATATATTGTTCACAAATTTGAGAATAATTACACTGCATTTATTCCAGATCTAACAAAGGCCAGATCAGTGCCTAGAACTCCTCTCTTTCAAACTCATCCAGATCTATTCATAAAGCTTTTATCCAACATGTTAATATTTATTCTTATATTTTCTTACGTTGAAGAGAAATTGGACTGCTTCTTCACTTTCCTCTCTCTTATAAGTTAACAGCCCACAATACGGTTTTGTACAGATAGAACAACCAATGTATAGGCAGTAAATTATTCTGAAGCAAATGTTGAAATGTGGAAGGCTAGTGAAAGGTGTCACAGTTTAGCCTGTAAATTAGCTGAAGTTCTTTAATGTAACTTGTGACAAAATTTGCACTTGGTTGGACTGTGATCAAAATGTGGTTCTACAGCTCGCAGGCTGAGAGACAGCAAGGAGAAACCTAACTCTGAAATCTTGAAATGCAAACAGCATCTGTGGGAAAAGAAATGTGCTTTCCAGCACACCCATGCCTTTCTATGATTTTATCCTCCTCTATGCTCGTAAGGCTTTTTCTTTTCCTTATTCACTGAGCCACAGTGTTACAATGAATCCTGGGCACATGGGAAGGAAAATTTCTTGCATTTTGAAAAGGGGTCAGCTGGCAGTAAAAATAAATAAATAATTTTTTTAAAATCCTGATTTACATTTATTGAACAAGCCCATTTAAAACAAACATGCACTAGTGCAATCTTGTCAGCTATCAGGGTGACTGGTAATGAATTTATGATCAGAAGGTGAACAGGTGAGTGAATATGCATATGAAGAAAACATGAGGGGAGAAGGCGGCAAAACAGTCAGCTATTCCCTGGCTTGGCTAAAACCAAACTGCTGACTAGCAAAAATGGTTGAAGCACAGGTTTTACCTTTCAGGTCAAGCCTTAAAAAACAGGTATCTTCCTCCCATAAAAATCCACCTTAACATCTCACAATCTGCTGGAAGTGTAATTAAAACTACTATAGGTAATATTCATAAAGTCCCTTTGTGAGCTCATGAACTCCACACTTTTTTCTTGAGGCTGCTCTCTCCTGCTATGGATGCCATTTTAAAGCAATTTCCAAAATGTTTCTGTCAGTTACCACAGTCAACAGTAACTGTGGCAGCTATAATACAGCTAATATTTATAATATATATAATAATATATTATATAGGTAATATATATATTATATATAATATATAATATATTATATATTATATATTATATATATTGTTATATAATAATAATAATATATATAATTATATATATATATATAATATATATATAATAGTGGCAGCTATAGAGAGCAGTAGCCAAGGTAGACACTAACCACCACAGGCTAGCCCTCTGCCAGCTCATGTACCCCACATATCCCTCTTTGAGAAGTCTTTCTTTGAAGTTAACTCTATGCAATACTGTCGTGGTTTCTTTAATCCTTTGGTGAGGAGTGGAGAACATCTGTCTCACTCCTTAAACAGAAGATGAATACATTTTAATTGTCACCTTTTCACAATAGTGGCTATGGTCACAATAAAGGCTATTGTCAGAGTAGGTGCTCTTCCCAAGGCTTTGTTGTCATTACTTGACAACATTACTTCATCTGTCATTACTTGACCCAAGAATTAGAATTGGTAAAAAATTTAGCTCTCAAAATGCAGTGCCATGCAAGGGAAAGGCATGCTCATGTGAGGATAGTTCCCAAGAAGGACTAAGTTTTTGCATTCCTCCCTAACTAGGAAAGATGAGCAGTGAAAGCACCATAATGGCATGCTCACCCCCTCATCTTCCTGTATTGCCCAGAAATATCTTTTACACCTGAAAGGATAGGCAAGAGCCTGCCATCACACTGTTGTGACATCCAAGGGCTCACTACACCTCAAAGCCTATAAAAAGACCCAACTGCCAGGCTATGGTCAGTTGGGTCTTAAGCTAGCACCTAATGTTCTTGCAATTATCTTCTTCTAGTGCTCTTGCTTCTTGAGTTTTTATTCAGGCTTATCAGAAATTTGCCCCAGGTCTCCAGACAGCTGTTACAGGCTATGGCTTTGGAGCCATATTTTTTGTTTCTTTGCATTGTTATCTGTCTTCTCCAACCTGAGGACTTTGCAGGTTTGGCCAGCTTTGCAGGCACAAGTGGAGCCCTAGGACATAGACAGTACATTAGCAGACATCCAGTGAACATGAACATGGGAATACTACTTTTGGCAGTTTCCAAAAGGAGAGACTCTACCTCAAAGACACAAGCTCTCCTGCCTTCAAGTGCTGTGCCACCTGCTCTCACTAGTTTGCAACATGTCAGTGTATCAATGAGTCTTATAATACACAAGAAAACAAAGGAACAAAATACATGAAGGGCTTCAGTGGTGATGCAGAGGGATGGAAAATATCTTGTATGACACATCATTTCACCAGTATTTCTGATTTTCAGAATGTCAGATCCAATGCTACTACAGTCACAGAGTTTAATGTTTCTGTCACATACCTCACTCCTCTTAACCATGACAATTGTTTTAGGAGATACATGTAGCTACACCAGGGACAGAGCTCTCAGGCTCTGACATGGCAAGTAGCTGGTAAGAAAACCTATGATAAGCAAGAGTCCTCTCCATACAAATTCACACTTAGAAATGCTGTTACAAATAACAAAAATACTCTTGAAGGACACCATGTATTATTTTAAAATTTTGTCTCTATCCCTTCCTCTTCTTGTATTTAGCAGCTGTGAAGTTGTGATGTCTGCAAGAAGGAGACTTTTTTTGGTAGCTCCTAAGACTACACTGTTGATTGAAAATAATTCTGTTTATTTAGGGCCATCTCTGCCTGGGCTGTCTCTTTATACAATTTCTTATCTGGCCATTATTAATTGATGCTGCTCTGTTGTGCTGTGTCTGATGCTGTACATCTTTCAAATAAAATTAAAATTCGATAGGGGATGTTTAGAAGGGATTCAAATAATGCACTCATTCTGATTATACTATTTCTATCATTGTAAATGGCCTCTCTTTGGAAAACCAGGACCATTATCCACTCTAAGAAGCATCACTGTTCTAACAGACACTTCTCAGATAGTACAGACTATTACAGAGGCTTTGTGAGCCTGCTGGGATGAGGCAGTGCAAAACTGAGTGTGCTGGTTTGGGGCCAGACAGATCGTCTCTTGCCCCGAAAGGGACAAAAGAATGAGACTCACACAAACGGATTGGAGAGTGATGGAAAGTTTAAATGGAAAAGCAATTGGTGAAGCTACAGAGAATTACAAACTACAAAGCATAGTGACAAAGAGTATCCCAAAGCGTACAGAACCCCTCACAGAATTCCCAAAGGCTTCCCAATCCTTCCCTTCTTCCCACCTGAGGGTCTACCCAAACCCCCCAGGGCTCTTTCTTCCCCCTCCCGCTGCTAGGCAAGTCTCAGGCTGGCCAGGTCTGAGACTGCCCCCCCTCCATTCTCCTCCTGGCATTAGGCCTAGACAGGCCTAAGAGGCCTTGAGGATACTCCCCCGGCATTACCCGATAAGAGAGGACATCTCCCATGGGAGCAGAGAGGGAAGAAAGAGGAAGAGAATGACTTTGCAGATGGCCTCATAAGGTGCAGGATTTATGGGTAGAAATACGTTGTTTCCTGTGTCCACCCCTGTGGGTGGGCACCCAGGACACCAGAGGTGTATCTCATATCCAATTCCTAAGGATTACCATGGATATGCCTCCCTTCACTTCATGAATGCCTCAGAAGGCAGGTAGAAAATACATGAATGTTTCAACTCCACCAGTACATTTCTGGATTTTTTTCAAAATACAGTGTTTGTGTCAAACCCCAATGCTTCCCTGTGCTTACCTCAAACCTGATATTGTGCATCAGCTGTTTATGAGCATAAGGTCCAAGGCTGTCACGTTAGGGCCATGACATGGCCCGGTACAAACCCAGAGAGGCCTTAAGATGTCTAGACAAGGTCCCTTTCTCTCCCCTCCTTTCTGCAGAAAGACAGGGCAACATGGGAAAAAGAACAAAGGGGATAGGACTCTTGCCTGTCTGATAAACAAGCTGTTTATCTGGATGACAGCACATAAGCTGACCACTGCTACCCCAGAAACAAGGCCTTTGTTTCTGCCTTTTATGGTTATAGTCTGGCAGAACACTACATTTGGGCAGCTACACGTTAGTTTCAGTGCTCCATTGGACCAACCGATCTCTGGCCATATGTATATAGAGATTGACCTGGTAGTCACCTTTGCCTTACTTCAAACCTTGCTTCAAGCCTTGCCCTGCTTAAGCCTTACTTTCAAGCCTGCTTGGACCCATCTTGTATGAAGCTGCCTTGAGTTGCCCTGCCCTGCCTCAAGTGCCCAGTCCAGAGCCTGGGATAAACCCACGATCCATACACAGCAAGCCAGAGAAGCCACGAGCCTAGCAGCTGGATCTGCCTAGCCTGCTTCCCCTTGCCACCAGAGCCATGCCGTGCCTCAGTTTACCCAGGAACCAAGCAAGCGCTCGTCACGAGAAGCATCGTTACCTGCCCGCCGTCCGCTGAAGCCAGATCAGCCTGGGACCACGCGGTAAACTCTCCTTGCTGGCAATCTGCCATGCCAGCACCATACGAGAGCGCCCCAAAAATAACATAACAGCAGCAGCAGCATCCCCCACATGGGTAAAACCAGCTGCATGTAATTAATTCATTGCCCTTTGGGTTTAAAGGTTCTTATCAAGCCTCCCTCCCACTGTAATCAAGCACTATCTGCTCTTGGGGACCTTCTCTATCTGAGTTATTACCTCCTAATTTGCATATAATTGTATTTTGTCCTAAGACTGTATATTCCAACTGTACAATGATCCTATTTAATGAGTTTGGCAACTTTCATATTAATAAAGGGTTACTAATATTTTTATTAATACCCATTTGCCATATTGTTTGTTATTATTGTAAGGGTAATTAATAATCCCCTTCACAACAGAAAGACCAAGGCTGACTCCTGTCTTGAAGATGTCTAGCACGGGTACAGAGCCAGTGTTAGACTCTAAGAGAAGCTTACACTGTTGGTCCAAGAAGAAGGTGGTTTGCAAGACAGCATCTTCGAGACCTTTCCACCAGTTTCAGCCTCTCTGAATTTAGCAACTGCTTTCACTAAATAAAACCAACCTGTTCAAAAGACAGAACAAGCTTAGCTTTGCTACATTTTGTGCTGCCAGACAGCAGATGCTGAGGAGATGAAGCAAACTGCCATGATAAAGTAGAGGTTTCTCCAGCCTACTCCTGGGCTTTTCTCTGTGTCAGGAACACCCTTTACCACATGGTAAACTTACTAAAGGAGCAAAGGCAACTGTAGTTTCATTGCTAGCACTGCCTCATAGGCGGTCTAGGCCCTGAGCTGCTGTACAGACCTACCCCAAAAACTCCTGCAGAGAAGACATCTGCATCCTTCTCAGCCAGTATCAGCCTGCAGGTGCGCATGCTAAGGAAACCTTGGTGTGCTTGCACATGTTAGTTTTTAAGCCATCTTCCTGAGCTGGATTTGAAAGATCCCACATGATATAAACAGCTTTTCTTTTTGTCATTGTCTGTAAAACCCTTGTGTATAAATTGAGCCTGATCAGGGATACCTCTTCCTAAGCAAAATTTCCAGGGGCTCACACTGTTCATACCAAAAACAGTGCAAAAGCTCTTTCTTCCACGTCCACTTTTTTCCCCCACAGAGTTCTACAATAAAGAGAACAACGTTACCTGTCCAAGACAGATAATGACAAATTTATACCAACTAAAGTAAAATTTTCCTTTATCCTGAATGCAGACTGAAGAAACAATGGCATGAGATGCATTAAACATTTAGATACTGAAATATCCAAGGGAATACTTTGTGTCCTGTTTTATAATATGGTTTAAACCATTTAACAGAACAAAGACCTTAGCACAAAAAGTCTCTGTGTTTTAGCAGTATTTTTAGTTATTGTAGTCAGTTTGGTTTCACTTTACCTAGAACAGCTACATACAGAATGGAAAGTACTGAGGACAGGGTGCATTTTATATAAGTGGCATCAAGCATATAAGTATCTTTGGTGTGAGCCTCAAAATGTCAATACCATCTTTCTGGAACATGTAGAGGATGGACTCAAAGATTTATGTTGAGATTAAGGAGAAGCATTGGTACCCTGTGGTAGAGGAAACCACATTTAGCCTCAGAGCCACACAGGATTTCAGGAGGAAAGCACTACAAACCTTCTCATGCACAGAAGCCTTCCTGGGGCTTTCTTATCCCAAGGCCACTATGGTGTCCATTATCACCAAATAATAGGATGTATGATTCTATGCAGGAAAGGAGCTATGCAGACTTCTGACCAATGCATTTCAGACTGTTCTGCGGCATCCTCTACAGCCAACAGGGCTCTTCACTGCAATCCAATGCAATGCACACACCTTTGAAAAATGATGCTTTCAAGCCTGCCCCACGGTGCAGTAAATTTGAAAGTGCTCTTAATAAGGATCAACATTGACTTTAATGGTCTTCAAACCCTTTGTGTAATTTCATTAGCTACCCAACACAGATGCAAGAAGAGGGTGATGTCAGACTTTTCCCCTTGCTCTGAAACCTGAGTCAGGCGCCAGAGATAGAAACTAGTTTTATTGCCCATAATCAGATTGAAGTTTCTGGCAGCTGGTGATGGAAAGGTGATTGGCAGGGTAATCTAGAAATACAGAAGGTTCTTGTGAAGATGTGGCACAACTCAGACTGGGGAAGAGTCTTGTGGACTGCAGGCAGAGCTGTGGATGCCAATCAGATGCCTGCAAACACTGTGGTCAACATGGACATTTTGGCATTTGATATCAGTCCTGTCAATGCAAGCACCAGGAGACAGTGCGGTTTCATAGCATGGAGCAACTTGTGTTTTCACAACGATGGTGACGCTCAGAACTCCCTCCCTTTTTTATTGCAAAGCCTATCAGCATAAATACCTCATGAAGGTACTGTAGCACCTTCACATGGTCAGCCTAACATTTATCTCTGTGTGAAAGTTTTCCTGTTATATTTGCCTGGCGTGTTGAGCACCACTGGAAGTCTGAGTTCATCAGCACCTTATCACAGGCTGCTATCCTTGCCAAGAATGGGAAAAAATAGTGGTAACCTTGTGATAGCTGTGGAAACAGCAATGTTATGACCTCCACTGGTCCTTGCAAAACTCAGACCAAATAGATCAAGAAAAAAAAAAATAAAACCCAGAACAGCAATCAAAGAGAAACAGGGATGCTGGATAAGTCCATGGCCATTGACTGCTTTAACAAGACTTTTTCAATAAGCTGATAAGATGCAATTACCTCATCATCTGAATATTGCAGCAGTAAAATCAATGCTACTTAGGGAGTCTGACAATCAGTTAGGCACTCTCTCAATACTTGTGAAAGTCAAGGCAATTATGTGTAAAACATTGATTCATGAAGAGATATCATTAAAGCACTACAATACTAGTCCCCTAATAGGTACTGAGAAAATTAATTCATTCCAGCTAAGGAACTCTGATAAAATCTGACCTCTGAATCTTCCTCTTTAGCTGGATGAAAGTTTTCTTCTAGGTGAGAGTTCTTCAGTGATGTCATTGATGTCAAGTAAGAGACACACAAAACCCAGCACATACCTGATTGATAACAAGCTAGGATATAGACCAACTCTCTGAATGGGCTTGCTGTCTATCAACATGAGTACTGTGTCCAGTTCTGGGCCCCTCAGTTTAAGAAAGATGTTGAATGTGTCCAGAGAAAGGCAACAAAGCTGGTGAGGGTTCTGGAGCACAAGCCCTATGAGGAGAGGCTGAGGGATCTGGGGTTGTTTAGCCTGGAGAAGAGGAGGCTCAGGGGAGACCTCATTGCTGTCTACAACTACCTGAAGGGAGGCTGTAGCCAGGTGGGGTTTGGTCTCTTCTCCCAGGCAAACAGTGACAGAACAAGAGGACTCAGTCTCAAGCTGCATCAGGGGAGGCTTAGGCTGGGTGTTAGGAAGAATTGCTTCACAGAAAGAGTGATTAGCCATTGAAATAGAATGCCTGGGGAGGTGGTGGAGTCACCGTCCCTGGAAGTGTTTAAAATAAGACTGGATGAGGCACTTAGTGCCATGGTTTAGTTGATTAGATGGTGTTGGGTGATAGGTTGGACTTGATGATCTTGAAGGTCTTTTCTAACCTGGTTAATTCTGTGATTCTGTAACATCATAGCATCAATGCATGTGAGTATTGCTAGACAATGTTATTTTGGCTTTACCTCAATGTATCTGAATAGTAAATAGATCTGCAAAGGTGTAACAAATGAAAATTAGGGTCACATATATCCAAATCATCAAAATAGCTTATCTAAGTCCATAGTAACTTTAAACTGGTAGAAGAGATAGGCATTTAGCTGCCTTTCAGCATCCTTGAATGTCTTGTGATTATGTACACTACAGATGTCAAGTGGGAGAATAAATTGCTGTGAAAGGTTGTGGAATCTCCATCATTCAAGATTTCTTCAGTGTAGATTAGACTAACATCTGCCAGGAATAACTCAGGCATCATTGCTCCTGTGTTCCAGCCAAAAAATGGGCCACACATCCTCTTGAGGCCCTCCAAGTATGCAACTCCAAAGAAATTCCTGGTACTCATTTCACGATTTTTTGATTGTATAGAAAGTCTGTCTGGATTTTATCAGATATTTATATAGCAAATCAGTATTAATTTAGTCATAGCAATTATACCTAGAATAACATGGAATTATTCTGGCATGATGTGACTTCCCTGGAATTATATAAGGGATTAGTTTTGTTCAGCATTTGGATAATTAATAATCTATCACCATCTTACATTAATGTGCATATTGAGTTATTGTACCATCATTTAAAACAGTGGCATCACTAATGAGACGATTAACTATAGAGATCATTAAGTCACATTGGATTCATGTTTTCATTTCATTCATCATTTCACCTAGCCAGGGTGATGCTAGCACAGAAAATGTGCATCCTTTAATTTTCATTAAGATGTCATGAAGAATGTTAGTAAACAGACAGAGTTGATTGGTTTGTATCACAGGGTCCCATCAGACAGTGGGAAGCTTAAAGGTGTACTCTTATTTAAAAGATGATAAACAGCTTCTGTGAGAATGTTATTTCTGAAATTATTTGAGCTGTAACAAATTCAGAATCACAGAATGATAAAATCATAGGGTGTATCGGTTATGAAGACCTCTAAGATCATCAAGTTCAACTATCTACCTAACGTCACCATGGCCATTCAGCCAACTGCCTAGTCGACATGATTATTGAACATCTCCAGGGATGGTGACTCCATTATCTCCCTGGGCAGCCTGCTCCAGTGCTTGACAATTTTTCAGGAATGAAATTTTTCCTAATATCCAATCCAAACCTCTTCTAGCTCATTTCCTCTGATTCTGTCATTGGATACTAAGGAGAAGAGACCAGCCCCCACCTCTCTACAACCTTCCTTCAGGAAGTTGTAGAAAGCAATAAGGTGAGAGGATCTTCAGCCTCCTCTTCTCCAGACTAAACGACCCCAGTTCCCTCAGCCACTCCTCATAAGATTTGATCTCCAGATCCTTCACAATGCTTCATGCTGCTTCACTGAAAACACAGCAGGAACTCAATGCCCAAAACTGATCCCAGTATTGAAGGTGAGGCCTCACCAGCACTGAGTAAAGGAGCACAATCACTTTCCTGCTGCAGCTGGCCACTCTATTCTTGATACAGGCCAGGATGCTGTTGGCTTTCTTGGCCACCTGACCACACAGGCGACACACGTTCAGCCAGCTGTCAAACAGCAACCCGCTGCCAGTTCCTTTCTGCCAGGCAGATTGTCAGCCACTCTGCCCCAACCCTTTAGTATTGCATGGGTTTGTTGTAACCCAGGTGCAGGACCTGGCACTTGACTTTGTTAAACCTCATACAACTGCCTTTGGCCCATCAATCCAGACTGTCCAGATCCCCCTGTAAAGCCTTCTTACCCCCAAGCAGATCAACAATCCCACCCAATTTGGTGTCATCTGCAAACTTACTGACAGTGCATACAATCCCTCATCCACATCACTGATAAAAATATTAAACAAGACTGGCCCAAAACTGAGCCCTGGGGAACACCACTAATGACCAACTGCCAGCTGGATTTAACTCAACGGCCAGTCTTTGGGACCAGACATCCAGCAACTATTTTACCCAGCAAAGCATCCCACCCATCCAAGCCATGTGCAGCCAGTGTCTCCAGGAGGATGCTGTGGGAGACAGTGTCAAAGGTTTTACTAAAATCTAGGTCAACAACATCCACAGCCTTTCCCTCATCCACCAAGCAGGTCACTTTGTCATAGAAGGAGATCACATTCACCAAGCAGGACCTGCCATCATGAACCCATGCTGACTGGGCCTGATCACCCACTTGCCCTTCACGTACTGCCTAATGGCATTCCAGATGATCTGCTCCATGACCTTCCCCTGCACTGAGGTCAGACTGACGGGTCTGTAGTTCCCTGGGTCCTCCTTGCAGCCCTTCTTGTAGATGTGCATCACATTTGCCAACCTCCAGTCAGCTGGGACCTCCCCAGTTAGCTAGGAGAGCTGGTAATTGGTGGAAAGTGGTTTGGAGAGCACTTCTGCCAGCTCCCTTAGCACATTTGGGTGTACGTGTCCCATCCCCATAGACTTATGTCTAAGCGGTGCAGCAAATCACTAATCTCCTCTTGCATTATGGGGGCTTCATTCTTCCCCTCATCCCCATCTTCCAGCTCAGAGAACTGGGTATCCAGTGAGCAACTGCTCTTACTACTAAAGACTGAGGCAAAGAAGGCATTGAATATCTCAGCCTTTTCCTCATCCTTGACCACTAAGTTCCCCCCTACACCCAAAAAAGGACAGAGATTCTCTTCAGTCTTCCTTTTGTTGCCAATACCTTTGTAGAACATTAACACATTAGAACACATTAGAACATTAACCTGAACACAGATTAATTTACAGCCAGGCTTTGGCCCTTCTCATTTTCTCCCTGCATAGTCTCATGACAACATTGGAGTCCTCCTGAGTGGACTCCCCCTTCTTCCAACAACAATAAATTCTTCTTTTCTCCCTAAGGTGCAACCAAATGTCCCTGTTCAGCCCAGCCAGTCTTTTTCCCTGCTGACTCTTCTTTCAGCACACGGGCATGGCCTGTTACTGTGCCTTTAAGACTTCTTTCTTGAACAGTGTCCAGCCTTCCTGGACATCTTGGTCCTCCAGGATTGCCTCCCAAGGGACAGCTGACCAGTTTCTGAATCAGGCCAAAGTCTGCCCATTGGAAGTCCCAGGTGACTCTTGTGCTGATCCCCCTGTTTACTTCTCCAGCAACCAAAAACTCTACTAGTAATTTTGTGATCACTGTGCCCATTACATCACCCATGAGTCCTTCTCTGTTCACAGATAGTAGGTTCAGCAAGACACCTTTCCTAGTTGGCCCATTCTCCAGCTATGTCAGTTTTGTCGTTTAAAGCTTCTCCCAGAGTCCAAAAGCCCAAAAGGAACAGATTTAGATTTTCTCCCCCTCTCCCTTTTCTTGGTAGGGTAAAAGCAAATTAGGCAGGAGAAAGGAGAAGTAAAATCACAAAAGAAATGGTCTGGAATCAGTTTGGAAGTAAAAAGGTAGTTTTTAACAAAATACATATAGCATTTGAGCAACAGGGAAGGTTACAAAGGTATAAGTAAATAGAAAAATACAGAAACCCAGACCCAGATGGCATTGGATTCCCTTGATGCAAATGGATTCTGTTTGGATGCAGTCCTTAGAAGTCTCCAAGCAACATGGAGGCAGACCATGTGGTAACTCAGGAAGCAGGAGCAGCAGGGACCCTTCTTTTTAGCAGTGGATGTGTGGGGGAAAGAGAGTGAACCAACAAAATGGCCCCCTTTAAACAGTCTTACTGGACAAGTAGGGGTTTGGAATAGACCATTGACCCAGGGGACCTCTCCTTCTGGGAGGGGGAAAACCAAATCTCTCTCTGCCCACCTGGATCAGGTTTGTTTTGTCCACCTGGGGACTGGGTTCTTTTCAGCCTCCCACCCAAGATGGACGTGACCTGGCACAGTCAGGAAGAAATCATCCACATATTCTTGGATCCTCTTGGACAGCTTCCTCTCTCCTATGTTGTATTTCCAGCAGACATCAGGGAAGTTGAAATCGTCCACAGGGACCAACGTTCTTGAGAATTCTCATGGATGCCTAAATAGTATTTTGTCTCTCTTCACACTGGTTGGGCAGTCCATAGCAGCTTCCCACCACAATATATGCTTTTGTGGCCTTGTCCTGATTCCTACCTGTGCACACTCAACCCTATCATCATTATTATCATCATGGATTAAACTGAACCTGCTGCTGTTATTCATACCCAGTTGCAGTCATGCTAGCTTCAAAAATGAAAGTGCTAACTGGAGCAAAGTATTACAGGGCTTGAAGTTCAGATTGCAACATGGGAAAATTCCTGTTCCAGTTGCTGCTTCTGGGTTCCAGATTTTTTGGGTGAGAGCTCTTTTCTGCAGGCATGTTGGTGGAAAGATTTGAAGTCAGGTAGCACTGGGTTTGGTTTTCTGTTTCATGCTGGTTTTTTTTCCCTGGGTATTTCACTGTGCTTTTTCTGCAAACAGGCTAAACTAAGGTAATCATGAATTGTATTATTAGATTAATTAGATTATTAGCTAAGGTAATTATGCATTGTGCTTATGACATCTTATGTTACATTAGAATCACTCTTTATCTCATCCCTGAGTTGTGTGTGTGTTATGATTATAGTTATTAATATTTAATAGATGGGATTATTAATAAAAATGTTAATAACTTTATTCATTTTTTTAAAATCATGTGGAAATATTAATAAAACCTATTCACTGGTTCAAAATATTCGGTTGTGGAACAGATACCTCGCCAGCAGGAACATGTAACAATTTAAACAATATTAGCAAAAAAAACCAGAAACAAACAGTAATTTAAACTGTAAAGAAAAAAAAAAATGTTGGCAACATGCCAGCTTTGCCCACAATGGGGGGGAATCTAGAATTCTCTAGGGCAACAGACCTTTTAACAGATGCTTATAAAAATCAGATTTGCTAGATTATACTCACTGCACATTGCTCTTGAGTCCAGTATATTCAGTGGCCACGTTTACCATCCACAGCTTACGGTACCACACGGCGAGCACGTGGGTTGAAGCAGAACCTAAACGGTGTTTAAACACGTGACCGCTGAAAGAGTACACTTACACTTTCTGTTGGATTCCACAGCTTGTTGCTGTAGCACAGACATGGGGAAAGCTTTTTTCTCATAGGGCTCTGCAGAAGAGTGGTTGCTGCTGAGGCTTGTGGGGCTCATCAGCTTTGTAGCTTTACCTGTGGAGAGGTTCTTCAGCTGCAATCTTCGCAGCGGTTTTTTTGCTTTTTCCAATAAAACAAAATTGTCCCACGGTCCTGGCTCCTCCAGGATTCATCTCTCGGCCCGACAACACACACCTGTCTGCTCCTGGGCTTTACAATGCATTATTGCAAGGGGCACTTGCATCTTTCTGGGTAAACTGAGGCACGGCATGGATTCCACATTGAAAAGCCAGTGAGGCTTGGCTTTTCGGGCTTGCAGGATAAGGCTTGTGGCTTCTCCCAGACTTGCCAAGGCAAGACAAGGCACTCAGTCTTTGGGCTAGTATTTATAGATTTCCCGAAACAATGATGGCCAGTGACAACAAAGATCAAGAGACAGACATCTGATACTTTAGCCTATAGAATCAGTTTTCTCCAAACGTGGCCACACACACATATCTGGCCCACTTGGATCCCAGGGCATGTTCAGACAAGCCTGGGCAATGTGGGCAATCTCCTGAAAAACCAGACCTCCTGGCTCCTGCTACATTGTCTGGTTCAGTGCATATTTGAGGCTTTGTCCCTTCAGGACAGTATGTTACTCTTCTCCTCACTTCTATGCTGGGAGAGCAGGCACTTTAGCCCTTGCACTAAACCACTGTAGCCTCGATACAATCAAAAGAGTCACTGACATATGGGGCCGTACCACTGCCTCTGCTTCTTTGCCTAACCCTTGCCTTCTGAAGTGTTTGTAAGCCATTGATTGTGGCACTCCACTTGTGCAAGACATCCTGCCACGTTGTCTGCTGGAAGTACAACACAGCAGAAAGGGGGCAGTCCAGGAGGTTTCTGGGATGTGTGGATGACAACTTCCTGTTGCAGCTGGTAACCAAGCCTACCAGGGGTAGTGCAACACTAGACCTACTGTTTACAAACAGGGAAGATGTGGTGGTCAGTTGGCTGGGGCACAGCGACCATGACATGATAGAATTTTCAATATGTGGTGAGGTTAGGAGGGTCGTTAGCAAAACCTCTACCTTGGACTTCCAGAGGGATGACTTTGATCTGTTCAGGATGCTGGTTCGGTGAGTCCCTTGGGAAGCAGCCCCCCAAAACAAAGGGTCCCAGGAAGGTTGGGCTTACTTTAAGGATGAAATTATGGAGGTGCGGGAGCAGGCTGTCCCTATGGGCCAAAAAACAAACCGATAGGGAAGAAGAGCAGCCTGGTTGAGCAGGGAGCTTTTGCAAGAACTCAGGGGGAAAAAGAGAGTGCAACAGCTTTGGAAAAAGGGGAAGGTGAACAAGGAAGCATTTAAGGACATTGTAAGGTCATGTAGAAAGAGAATTAGAGATGTGAAAGCTCAGTTAGAACTTAATCTCACCACTTCTGTTAAGGATAATAAAAAGTGTTTTTATAAATCCATTAAATAACAAAAGGAGGGCCAGGGAAAATCTCCATTCCTTATTGTATGAAGGGGGGAACATAGTAATGGAAGACAAGGAAAAGGCTGAGGTATTTAACAGCTTCTTTGCCTCAGTATTTAACAAAAAGATTGGATATCCTCAGGGCAACTGAGTTGGTAGACAGGGATGGAGAGCAGAATATCTCTCCTGTAATCCAGGAGGAAGTAGTGCCACAGAGATCCTAACAAGTCAATGGGTCCTGGTGGGATTTATCCTAGGGTACTTAGAGAGCTGGCACAAGAACTGGCTAAGCTGCTTTCCATCATTTAACACCCGTCAAGGCTAACTGGGGAGGTCCCAGATGATTTGAGGTCAGCCAATGTGATGCCCATCCAGAAGAAGGTCTGAAAGGAGGATCCAGGGAACTATAGGCCTGTCAGCCTGACCTTGGCGCCTGGCAAGGTTATGGAGCAGGTCATCCTGAGTGCCATGAAGTGGCATGTACAAGACAACCAGGGAATCAGGCCCAGCCAATATGGGTTTAGGAAAGGAAGGTCCTGCCTAACCAATCTGATCTCATTCTATGACCAGGTGACCCACCTGGTAGACAAGTGGATGTGGTCTACCTAGACTTCAGCAAAGCATTTGACACTGCCTTTTGCCTCCGGTAAAAGCTGGCAACCCGTGGCTTGGACAAGTACACCCTTAGCTGGGTTAAAAACTGGCTGGATGACTGGGCACAGAGAGTGGTTGTGAATGGTGCAGCATCCAGCTGGTGTCTGGTGACCAGTGACATCCCTCAGGGATCATTACTGGGCCTAGTTCTACTCACATCTCTATTGATGACTTGGACGAGGGGATCGAATCTACCGTTAGTAAATTCACAGATGACACCAAGTACAGGGGATGTCGGTCTGCTGGAAGGTGCAGGTTCCTTCTTTGCTCCTGCAGAAAAGTCACTCTTGTTGATATTGAGAGAGATGTAAAAGAAAAAGAAAAGAGACAAAATGAGAGAAAAATAACAGTAAGTAAATAAAAGTGAGAAAAAATTACTAAGTGCAAATGCTGCATTAAGCTTCCTCTGCTGTGCTAGTGGGGATGATGAGGGCACTCCAAAACATCCAGGCTCTCTTATTCCAAAGCAGGTTTGGGTAAGCCTTAGAAAATCATTCCAGGACAAGTCCTCAGACTGCTGAATTTACATGCATTTGTCATCTCTCATGGAGTCAGGATCTCATCTTCAAATTCTGGCATGCTTATCAGAGCCTATAAGGGCTCAAGATCCATTTTCTTGGGAAGATTAATAGATTGCCAAACTGAAAAGCTATGGCAGGTCTGTGAAGTTACTCCTCAAGAATTAGGTAATAGATACAATCAGACACATCTATTATACCAGGATTTTCCCTATATGTAGCACAAATATTGTTAAGGAATCTGTCAGCAGGTAGCTGATCCCACCATCTGTGTAACTACTCCTGGGTTCAGCTCCTGGTCTCATCAATAGGGCAGAAACAATTAACTCTTACTATTACTGTAAGCAACTTCAACTATTGAAAAAAGGAGCATTTAAAAATTAAGACTTCAAATAAGAAATCACTGTAATAAGGTCATTTTTTTGTAGTGATGATGCTCAGACTTCAGCCTGGTGTTTTTTAAGTGTACACAAGGTGGCCTGACTCTGCTTTCAGTACAGGGTTTGTAACAAGGATGATTTGTCCAGGGTGTGGATCATCTTGTTATATCTCACATCTTGCACAGGGAAAGATAAGACAATTACAATTCCTAGGCAAACTGGAATTCAAAATGCTGATAGCTGACCCTCAACAGTAACAGTAAATTCCAATGAGGAGTGATAATTAGACCAGAACTAGCCATTTTGGACGTGATCAGTGGCTGCATTCAGACACTGAGCAAGAGGAAAATTGGGTTGTGCAGCAGCACTAAGCAGAGTCACACTTAGCCTCATTATAGCAGCCTAGACAGATTCATGGTCAGTCATTCTCATCCATCCAAGGAAAATACGGGCTCTGTGCCAAAGGGGCTTTCCATCTCTGACGTTTCATGGTACATGCCATCAGACTTCTCAGGGCAGAGACTGGGAAGTTTATTAGCAGTGGTAGGAATTGTTTAGACAGCTGTTGCTCTCCACTTTCTGAAAGCCACAGAGCACCAAACTTGTGGAGAATGTTATCTGATCAAGAATGTGTTTGTGGGGAATTCAACCTCAAACACATAAAGAGTTGAAGCGATGAGGAAACAAACTCACTGTCCCCATGCCCATGGAGGAATGCACCAGACAGAGTGGGTGTACTGCAGCAAGCTACATGGATGCAAGCAAGGCATCATGAGAAGCTCTCCAGGAACAAAGATAGTGAAGCCCTGAACAACCCACCTGGAAAGGTTGCCTGAAAAGCCTTATTTGGAGGGATGACAACAATACTAACACATCTTATCACACAGAAGGAGATGAACTTGGTGTGCTGTTGAGGGCCTTTCCAGACTTGCAAGTCTTCACATTTCACAGACAGAAAAAAACACACAGATATTGGAGTCATACTATATTAATAGTTCACACACATCTTAAGATCAGAAACAGAAAGTTTGTGTCAGAGAAGCTTCCAAGAATATGCATGAATGACTTCACCATATCTCAAATGGCTGCGTACTGGGAAGGATAGTGTTATAGTTTTACCTCCTAGATGTATGCTGAAATATTCCTTTTCCCTCATCTCTGTGGAGTTACTGTGCCTCTCCTGTGTTCTTCTGTGTCCATGGAGACTTCAGATAGCTTGGAACCCCAGGGCAAGTAACTTCATACCTTTGGCAGGTAGTGAGGATCTCTAACAGAGTGTGTTGTCTGGACTCTGTACTCCTCTACAACTTAACAGAGGCAACTCAAAACCCTGCTAGCATCTCTTTTTGATATGATGCTCTAATTGTAAAGTCAGAGCAAAAATTATTTTGTGCAAAACATACTTGAGATTTGACTTCATAAGCAGCTACAGCCAAGCAGAGTCTGGAAAGAAGGCTGTGTTCTACCACAAAACTTAAAAATTAGGAAAAAATTAGAAGTTTAAAGCAAGATGGACTTCCAGAGAAAGACCAGAGACAGTGCTGATAGCAGCCCCTGGAGGGGCTATTGCAGGGCACAGTAAACTTGATGAGTTGATCACATGTTTCATTTTCGTTGAAATGATCCTTGGGCAGATATTTTTTAAGGAAAGTCTTTTTAATTGAGGTACTAATGAAAACCCCTTCATGATTAATTCAATATCCTGATATTTGAAAAGCACTGATGTTGTGTTATTATACAGTTATCACAGAAAATTACCACTTCAGGACAGATGGTGCAGTGGTGTTGATGAGTAACAATTAAGCCAAATCATTAAGGGCTCTTCTGCTCATTGAAAACATCCACTGAAGACATGTATATGAAAAGCAGATATGACTATTTTTTTTTTGCTAGCAATATCCTTGTAGACTTTCTAGAGGACCCTTTTTTATCTTTAGATCAATTAATTAAAGGGACTGTATTTGAATTATGACTTCTTTCCTGTTAAATGGTTTTAGCAAAACTCTCATGTCTTAACCTAGACTTACAAAGTACTTATCATCATTGAAGCCTGCTCCATTATACCTCACTGTTAACTTTCTAATTTTGAACAAACAGATGAATCAGATGTTGAAAACTTCACGGTCAAGGAATTCTACAAGGTCACAAGGAAGACTGTCCCAACTCCTTTTCCAAAAGGCTGTTGTTTCAGTACAATATAATTTGAGTAATCTGTAAAGTAAGGTGACTACCATGTATGGTTCAACAAACAAGGGTATTTGGTATTTTCTCAGTAGATGAAGAAAAGAATAGTGATTGAAATGTGATATTAAATGGGTAACAGTGATTCAATGTAAACTGGAATACAGTAAGACCCATCAGACTCTAAGAGCTAGGCAACAAGCATCTTCTTACCAAGAAGAAGCTAGCTGGTGGTAGGTCTGACCTCAGTCCAGTTGAAATGGTTGCCTGCACCATGCAGGTCATCTTTCGTCCTCTCTAGCACACCTCTCAGGTTCTCCCCTCAAGCTATACTTGGAGAACCAACAGTCCATCCCATTTTCAGCCTGTAGTAGGTTTCCTTCCATGTGTTGGATGCCCTGCCCATCTGGAGTTCTCTGAAGCAAAGTGTTCGTGGGACCACAAAGAGAGGACAGTTGTCATGTGTAACAACCACAAGTGACAATGGTGGAGCTGATCAAGACTCTAAAAGAATTGTTGATGATGACTCCTTGACACAGGTGGTGGAGGAGCCATCAAGGAGAGGAATACAGCTGGACCTTAAATGATAAGGACAGAATGCTGAGGACACCCTTGGCTGTAGTAACCACGAGATGGTTGAGTTCAGGACCATGTACAGTAGACGCAGAGAAACAAGCAGAATCACAACCCTGGAAATCAGAAGGGCTAAATTCAGGCTCTTCAACAAACTACATGGAGAAATAAAATGGGATAGGGCATGATAAGGTAAGAAGCTTCAACATCTTCGTCAATTACCTGGATGAAGGGACAGAGTGTACTTTCAGCAGGTTTTGATATAGACAGTGGGATCAAGTGCACCATCAGCAAGTTTGCAGATGACACCAAGCTGTGTGGTGTTGTTGAAACACCAGAGGGACAGGATGTCATCCAGAGGGACCTGGACAAGCTGGAGAGGTGGGCCCAGGTGAACCTCATGAAGTTCAAGAAGAGGAAGTGCAAGGTTCTGCACCTGGGCCAGAACAATCCTCACTATCAAGACAGACTGGGAGGTGAGGTGAAAGAAAGCAGCCCTGTGGAAAAGAACTTTGGGATGCTGATGGAGCAGATGGACATGAGCAGACGGTGTCCTCTTGCAGCCCAGAAGGCCAATCACATCCTGGTCTGCATCAAAAGATGCATTGCCAACAGATCCAGAGAAGTGGTTCTGCCACTTTACTCTGCTCTAGTGAGACCTCGCCTGGAGTATTGTGTAAAGCTCTGGAGCCCTCAATATAGGAAGGACATGGACCTGATGGAGCAGGTCCACACAAGGGCTGTGAAAATGATCAGGGGGTTGGAGCACTTCTGCTACAAGGATAGGCTGATGGAGCTGGGGTTGTTCAGCCTGGAGAAGAGAAGGCTCTGGAGAGACCTAATAGCAGCTTTCCAGTAGCTGAAGAGGGACTACAAGAAGGATGCAGAGAGACTGTTTACCAAAGCCTGTAGTGACAGGACAAGGGGCAATGGCTTCAAACTAGAAAAGAGCAGATTTAGATTGGGTGTTAGGAACAAGTCCTTTACCATGAGGGTAGTGGAACACTGGAACTGGTTGCCCAGGGAGGCAGCTGGGGCCCTGTTCCTGCAGATATTCAATGTGAGGCTCGACAGGGCTCAGGGCAACCTGATCTAGTTGAGGATGCCTCTGCTCACTGCAGAGGGGGTTGGACTAGATGACCTTTGACAGCGTCTTACAGCCCAGACCATTCTAAGATTCTGTGCTGATACAAAATTGGGAGGGGCGGCTGACACACCAGAAGGCTGTGCAGACATTCAGTGAGACCTGAACAGGTTGGAAAGTTGGGCAGGGAGAAACCTAATGAAATTCCAGAAGAGCAAGTGCAGTGCCCTTCAACTTTATCAGTACAGATTAGGGGCTGACCTGCAGGCTCTATCTCTTCATGAAACAGAAAAGTTTAAGCTCAGGGGTTCCTCTATGCTGTGTGTGCTAGTAATAACAAAAAACACTGCTAGAGGCAGCTATGTGACCGCAAAGCTGGGTGAAATGTCTACTCAGATATTTAAAGAGATAGAGCAGAATCACAATTGCTTCTTAGATGATAGTGACTATTCATCCCCAATTTTCTGAGACAAGCCAATAGCCTGCTATAGAGTCATGCTAACCCATTGCCCTGTTCTCCCCAAATAAAAGAACCTAGGATACCAAAGGTTCAGAAAACATATGTTAAATAGCTGAGTTGTGCTTTGCTATTATCCTCCTCCTTCCTACATAATAGCCTTCTCTTCTCTATTTATATTCCCATCTATATTTAATGCTCACTGAAGACTGCAGTCTTGTGTTTGATGTTCAGCTGAAGACATGATTCATCACAATCCTCATTTTTAGTAATGGAAAAAGGCTGTGGTAGGGGAAAAAAAAAAAAAAGAAAAAAACCCCAGAGGAGACTGCTTTTCATCTCAGTAGCCATGTAACCTTCATTTGAACTTGGAAAAGTCATACAAAGAATGGCAGCCTCACCCTTTTGTGGGTGCTTCACAAAGTTTTCTGAATACTGCATGACCTCCCCCAAAGTATCTAATCTGTTCTTCTTTAAAGAACATGCATTAAAAATAGACAGCAGATCATCCATTCCTTGACCTACCATTTCTGGGGATTTTTAACATGACATGTAAAAAATGTCTGTTTATTGCAAAGGTTTTTTTTAAAAAAAAAAAAAAAAAAAAAAAAAAAAACAAAAAAAAACCCACAAAAAAACCCAAAACAGATGTTATCATTTCTATGTCTGCAGTCCAAAGAATTAAAAACGAGGAGCGTAGGTCAATTATTAACTTGTATTTCACACTCTACCCTGCAGCCAAAGTGTTATGACTCCTGACCAGGTGGTCAGAGGAGACCGTGGCACACCCTTCCTGGCTGCCAACAACAGTGGTCTAAGAATAATCTACCATGCAGTCACCGAACGCAAACAACTGATGCCAGCTCACAACAAAAAAAACCAGTCTGGTGCTCTTTCTTACCAGAATAGCTGGAGCTGTTTGTGTCATGGAATATATGCTCAGACTCTCCTATACATCCTCACATGGAGAATGCCAACGTTCTTGCTGTTAAACATGTGCCTATGCACAGAAGCTACTTAGCCACACTTCATATTTTTTTTTTTTTTCACAGAAAATAGATTTACCTTCTCCCTTTCCAAACTAGGTAACTTCCCTTAAAATAACTAGTGCCAGCCTGTTAGGGCTCAGGTACAGCTACATTAGATGATACCAAAATTTAAGAATATCTCCATCATCTTTGGTAAGTCATGGGGAACAGGCGACATGCCTGAGGACTGAAGGAAAGCAACTGTCACTCCAGTCTTCAAATAGGGCAAGAAATAGGACCCAGGTAACTACAGACTTGATCCGTGGAAAGGTGATGGAGCAACTTGTCCTTGGCATACCAAGGATGAGAAGGTCACTGGGAGCAGTCAACATGATTTTACCAAGAGGAAGTCATGTTTGACCAATCTGATATCCTTTTATGAGGACATAACCAGGTGGATAGATGATGGCAGTGCAGTGGACGTGATTTATCTTGATTTCGTGAAGCATTTGATACTCTCTCCCACAGCATCCTTGCAGCTAAACTGAGGCAGTGTGGACTGAATGATCAGGTAGTGAGGTGGATTGAGAACTGATTGAGGAAAGAAGTCAGAGAGTTGTAGTCAATGGGACAGAGTCTAGTTCAAGGCATGTATCCAATGTGGTTCTTCAGTGGTTAGTACTGGGACCAGTACTGTTCAATGTATTTATCAACAACATGGACGAGGGAAGAGAGAACACTGTCAGCAAGTTTGCTGATGACACAAGAGTGGGTGGAGTGGCTGATACAGCTGAAGGTTGTGCTGCCATTCAGAGAGACCCAGTCAGGCTGGAGAGTTGGGCAGGAAGAAATTTAATTAAATACAACAAGGACAAGCATAGAGTCTTGCATCTAGAAAGAGCAACCCTATTGACCACTACAGTCTGGGGGCTGACCTGTTGGAGAGCATCTCTGGCAAAAAGGACCTGAGAGTCCTCATGGACAACAGGATGACCACAAGCCAGCAATGTGGCCAAGAAGGCCAATGCTATTCCGGGCTGTATTAGAAGGGGTGTGATCCGTAGGTCCGTAGGTCAAGAGAGGTTCTCCTCCCCCTCTACTCTGCCCTGGTGAGGCCACCTCTGGAATATTGTATCCAGTTCTGGGCCCCTCAGTTCAAGAAGAACCTCAAGGAACTTCTTGAAAGAGTCCAGCGCAGAGCCACAAAGATGATGAAGGGAGTGGAACATTTCCCTTATGAGAAAAGGCTGAAGGATCTTGGTCTCTTTAGCCTGAAGAAGAGAAGACTAAGGGGTGACCTCATTAATGTTTATAAATATGTGAAGGGTGAGTGTGGGAAGGATGAATCCAGGCTCTTCTCAGTGATGTCCAATGATAGGACAAGGGGCAACAGATGCAAGTGGGAGCAGAGGAGGCTCCACATGAACATAAATAAAAAATTTTCCACAGTGAGGGTGACAGAGCACTGGAACAGGCTGCCCAGAGAAGTTGTGGAGTCTCCTTCACCGGAGACATTAAAAACTTGCCTGGATGTATTCCTGTGTGACCTGCTCTAGGTGATCCTGCTCTGGCAGGGGGGTTGGACTCGATGATCTTTCAAGATCCCCTCCAAGCCCTAACATTCTGTGACTCTGTGTAATATAATTTATAACTAACTTCTAATACTAATGCAAAAGATTGAGATTCCACTGGAATATGCGAATTCATTAAACTGAAGTTACTTTCATTCTTCAGAATACATTTTTTACAGAAATAAGAAACAGTATAAATGACCTCCAAATTCACAGCTGCTGTTAGGAATATTGCAATTTTGTTTGAACTAAAATCTTTATGCATCCTTCAACTCTCTCATTCCTCTGCCTTCCCCAGAGGAGCTCCAGATACCTGGCTGAAACTGCACCTTGCATGGTGGTGAAGCCAGACCAGAAGGTATGGTTTTGAGGCCAAAAGCAGTGCCCCTGAAAGAGGCAGGTTAGCAAGACAGGTTCATCTGATAACCTCCAGTCACACCCCCAGAACCACTGATTTCTTCAAAATCATTCCTTGTGTCAAAAATGCTCTTATATCAAAGAACCAACATCTAGCTCTCAGATGAAGCAGACAAATGGAGCAGCATTTCAGGCCCAGATGGCTGGCATGGTGATGGGACAGGGCAGAGAACACACATGGATGCTCACTCAGGCACCTCAGCCCAATACTGGGAAGGGGCTGTCCCTAGGAGCATGGAGAACTGAGCGCTCATCCTTCTGCTGCTGCTGCCTAGAAGTGTTTCAGCAAGCATGCTCACACAGCCCAGCCTCCTCATGTTGATTCACAATTTTGCAATGTCCATGGATGTTCCAGTCCATCAGAGAGCCAGTCTGTAACCTCCCTCTGGTCCAGGCATCATTCCATCTGTCCATCACTTGTAGTGGGCAGTGAAAATAATTTCCGCCTAACACATGAGCTGCACCTCCTGGCAGCAATGCCAGTCCCAGACACTCCTTTGTGATGCTTCTTGCTTTTGGAGGTCCCAGCCCTCACACAGCATCTCAGGTGCACCAGGTTAGCTGACTAGGGTAGGCATAACTGTTATTGTGAGACCAACCTGAGCTACACTGGTTTGTTCTGCTGTGCTGCATCTCAGGGGGCTGATTTTGTGATCTTATTAGATGCTGCTGGCCAAAGGAGTCAGGATGAGGAGAGTTGGAGGTCAGCACTGCTGAACTGGTTCTGTTCCCAAAAGAAAGCCTTATCCATGTCTACAGCCTCAGTGATACCACTAATAGGAGTGTCAGAGACTGTGAGCCTCATGCAACACTTTAATCTGCAGTGCCACTTTACAGTGATATTTACAGCAACACTGGGATGGGGGAGGATCCTCTTTGCATGTGAATGCTGTCCCTCTGGATTTCTTTCCAAATAGCATACCATTTCCCACCTCTTCTTCTTGTCATTGCTGTCTGCTTGCATGACTGGTGCGCCAGGGAAGCTGGTGCTCAAGCAGTGCTGTAGGGAGGCTCAGGTGATGCAGGACTACACCAGAACAGCAGTGCTAGAGCAGAGGTCACATTTTATGTGTGAAGGAAATTTCCGGTCCCAGTATCACTCTCCCTTTTTTCAGCATGGTCATCACATAAGAGAAAATCTGGCCCATACACCCTAGTAATCTTGCCCCAGGTACACAAACAGACTAAAACCAGAAGGACAGGGCAGGTGCAGCTTTGTTTTCCTCCTATCTCAGTCTCTTCCCACATCTCTGTTAAAAAATGGTGATTGAAACCTATTCCCCTCCTTGTTATTCCCATATTATAATTGTTTGTAAATGCTATTTTTCTTTAATTACTCCTTCCTACATATACAAGAGAATGATAGGGTAAAGAACAATCCAACATTGCAATTGCATTACAAAAGCACTGCACACAGCTGTCCTATTAACTTTGTTGTAGTGATGTGCTATAAAATGCAAAGTGCAGAAAAGGGGCTAGTAATTTGTTTATAAATATGTTACTTAGGTGGAGCAAATGCCATATTGCTTGAGAAAAGAAAATCACTGATTGCAAACTGTGCCTTCTAGCATGGAATTTACAGGGCAAATTGTAGTTAATAAAACTACCTTTATGGGTTTTATTACGCTTTTTAGTATAAATAGCTAATAACCAATTTACATTAATGGTATTGGCACAAATGTAAATTAAGGTCTTTTTGTTTCTATTGCTGAACTGCAATTCTATTGCCAGATGATTGTATTTGGCCATTTCATTAACTGGAGAGATCTAGGAAACAGATACAGTTTCCATGGCCTGCCCAAGGAATATTAATATGAAAAAGGAACTGCACCACCTAGTTACTTCCCGAGGCCTCACAAAGAACGTCTTGGGCCTTTCACACCCAAGCTGCCATCTCAGACACTGGTATGGGGAGACCACACTTCAAGCAAGACGCTGTCTCAAATCAGTTTAGAAACAAAGCTTTCCAGTCTCACAGCAGCATTTCAATTTCAGCTGCTTTCCTGTTCCGAGTCACTAGCATCACGGTCACAGGAAGCTGGCTGCTAACAAAAAGAGAGGGCTGGACAAGCACAGCAGTAGTCTGGGGTCATTCACCTAAAAGAGAGGGTACTTGCCTCTGCAGGAAGAGCAGCTCTTGTTGGGGACAAGACCAGTCAAAGTGTCAGAAATTGGGCTGTGTCCTCAACAAAGCTGCACTCTCCAGGTTCAGCCTTTCCCTGCTAGGAAATATTCTCCTGCCCTCGACTGACCAAGAGCAGTTTTCTCCTTACCATAGTAAAACTGTTCTCATGCAGATGAGAGATGTGTCTTGTATTTTCTCCAGTGTAGTAAGTGATGTAGAACCAAGGCAAATCAACAGGATTTATACCTCCACTTCTCCCCATTACCCAAGTGTTGACTTACCAGCTCAACACCTAGAAAAAGGGGTGGTTGCAATGTAATTATTATTAGTTTAGATAGTAGATGAAGAAAGGACCCTTTGCAGCCTACTTGACCAATACTTCTGCTAAGCCAAAGATCTGCTGGCAAATTACTGGCAAGGTATGTGAAAACCACACAATCTCATCTGCCATAGTGATAGAGATTTTCCATTTCAGGCTTCATGCATCTAGGAACTTTCATATCCACAGGGTCTTTCTTTGGTCATGCTATGTAAGCAGCTACCGTATATACCGAAAGCAAATTTTCCCATATACTTAAGCATGCTGCTGGAGGAACAATAAATCATTAATCTATTTCCAATTTCATTACCCTTTATGTGATACTGACACAAAAGCATCCTTTCTCTTCATCTGCTTCTTTCTTAGATGAAAACTGCAAGAAAGACTTCTCTTTATACAAATTGATAGTTAGCTCATTTCCTTTCATCCATACAGAAGGCAACAGACATTTTCTACTGCAAGAGGATTTTGGCAAAGGGAGGCATGTATAGGTTGTATGCCATTTTGCTTCCACTGACACCAGTATAACGGCTCCAGAAAATCCTTAATGAACACAGAAATTCTTTTCCTATGAATAGTCATTTTGAAGAACCATTATGTAAATATACATATGGATAAGGAACTTGCTATATGGCTAGTCTCAAAGAGTCATGATCAACGGCTCAATGTCCAAATGGAGTCCTGTGACAAGTGGAGTCTCTCAGGGATTGGCACTGGCACTGGTGCTGTTTAACATCTTTGTCAGTCACCAGGACAGCGAGACTGAGTGCACCATCAGAAAGTTTGCCAACAACACCAAGCTGTGTGTTGTGCACAACACACTGGAGGGAAGGGATGCCATCCAGAGGGACCTTGACAGACTGCAGAGGTGGGACCATGCCAACCTCATGAAGTTCAACAAGGCAAAGTGCAAGGTCCTGCACCTGGGTTGGGGCAATCCCAAGCACAAATACAGGCTGGGTGAGAAGGACTTAGGGAGGCCTGTTGATGAGGTGCTTGGCATAAGCCAGCAGCCCAAAAAGCCAATTGAATCCTGGGTTGCATCAAAAGATGTGTGACCAGCAGGTCAAAGGAAGTGATTCTGCCCCTTTCCTCTGCTTTTGTGAGACTGTATGCATCTCTGGAGACCCCAACACAAGAAGGAAATGGATCTGTTCCAGGGCTTCCTTAGGAGGGCCACAAAGATGATCATAAGGCTGGAGCACCTCTCCCATGAGGACAAGTTGGGTCTGTTTAGCCTGGAGAAGAGAAGGCTCCAGGGTGATTTTATAACATCCATCTAGTACCTGAAGGGGGCATATAGGAAAGCTGGAGAGGGACTTTTTATGAGGGTATGTGGTGATAGGACAAGGGACAATAGTTTTAAACTAGAGCAGGGTAGGTGTAGATTACACATTAGGAAGAAGTTCTTTACCGTGAGGTTGGTGACACACTGGAACAGGTTGTCCGGAGAAGTTGTGAACACCTCAATCCTCAAAGATTTTAAGACCAGGCTGGATGAGGCTTTAAGCAACCTGGTCTAGAGGGAGGTTGTCTATGTCCATGGCAGGGTAGTTGGAATTAGATGATCTTTAAGGTCCTTTCCAACTCAAGCCCTTCTATGATTGTATGATATACAGACATTAACCACAGCTCCCTTTCATCCACACTATGAGCAGTGTCATTCTAGCAGACAGAATTACAGTAGATTTCTGCCTTGTGTTTGTGCTGCACTGCTATAATTCAAGAATAATATGATTAAAGTTCATCAAATTCTGTTGAAGCAACTGCAGTGTAAATGAGGTCAGAAGCAAGCTTCATGACCTTTGGTTCCTATTGCCCTCTATATGCACAGAACCTAATGAACCAAGTAAACACAGTAGGCAAAGAGTGCTATACCTATAGCATGCAAAATATTAAAGTCAATTAACAACATCAACATTGTGAGGTGAGTGTTATGAATTGCCAAGACTTACAAGAAGGAAAAGAGAGGAATCACTTCTCTGGAGACCTGTCACCAGATAACAGAACCCATCATATGAGGTCAGTGCCCCAGGCTTGTTCTGGTTTAGTAATTATTTATTTGTTGTCTGATTGCAATAAAGCAAAGTGAAAGACTTCATGGTTTCACTTCCAATCCTAAGCAACAACACCCATGTTCCATCTGGCTCAGCATGGCTTTCTTGCATATTATGAGCCATAGCAAAAAAAACCTAAGACAATTATGATTCATGTTAAACTTATACCATCTGATTTAAATTCTGTTATCTGAATACAAAGATTCCCAAGGGGTTTTGCAGTATTTGGATCAGATTTACGATGACAAACACTGAGTTTGTAGGGCCAAAATGAGCTGACTACATCAGCGCAATTTCAACCCATTAAAGTCAGTGAGGCTACTCTGAATTATGAGAGTCTGAGAGAAGAATTTAACCCTTAGTGGTTTGCAGTGGAATACAGCATGCTTCCCATTTTACAGCAGCCCTAAATATTTTTACTTTACTTTTTAAAAAAAATATTAATATTTTTTTATTTCAGCTGTAGCTTTCACATGTTCTCCATACAGTGTCTCAGAGGTAAGATATCCCATTTAATGAATTAATGATTTCCAGTTAAATTATTGGTTACAACCTATAACAGGACAGATTTTTAGTACAATGTAGACTTCAAGCCAAATTCAGCTCTTATTCGCAGTTCTGTGGAACACTGAACTCACTTGACATCAATAATGTTGCTTAAGAGGAAATGAGAGAGAGGTTTGATCAATTATACATGTGCCATTTTTACAGAACCAGCATGAAAATGACAGAAATAATCATTAATTATCAGTCCTATTAAGACTATTGGGAAGTACAGAAATAACTATTTACTATTTTACTTTAAACGTAAGAATGGGAGGACAAAAAATGAACGATCACAAGAGCTACAACTTAGTATGGAGAAGTGTGTTTATAAGTAATACAGATACTAATAAACTCATATGCTGGCATTTCTGTGTGAATAATATCTCAAAGCTTTGTGCAGCTGCCACAGCCTCAGCTCAAAATTAATAAGAAAGCATTGCCTGCTCCTCTGAAAACACTGAATGGGTTAACAAGCCAGATAAAACTATGTATGCTTCCCCTCAAGCTGGCTGCTTGAGGCACCTCTGGCAACAGACGAGCTGCTGCATGCTTCCCTGCTGTTGGTATCAACATCCCTTCCGACCACTGGTGCAGAGGAACTGCCACCTGCACACCTCCTCCACATGCAGAAGTCACAGCTTTTTACAGGTAAATAAAGTTGTCTGCAAGTAAAAGGAGTTATCATTTGTTTTCAGAAGTTACCTTCTGCAAGGAAAAAGATCAATTCTTTGTCACTGGGAATAGTACTATTTACAAGTAAAGACACCAAATCTGGCCAGTCTTCCCAGAGAAATGCTGCAGACATATGAAGTTTGGGATAGTCTGGCTTCTTACAATCCTCCTGAAGGTTTAAAAGCCTTCGTGGTGTTTTTAGGAGACAAAGTGGCAAATTCCAGAAACCTACCTTAATCTGGCAACTTTTGCAATTCTAAATTCCCTTTTTAAAAGGTATTTTTAAAGTACCAAGGCACAAATTTAATAGCTTGAATTTAGTTGGTCAAAATCAAGGGCAGGTAAGGAAGAGACAGGAAAGATCAAAATGCATGTGCATCACATCCTGTGGAATTGGGTGCAGTGATATATGCAGTGCTATATGGTGCAATTCTGACTGCCCCATTTGCCTAGAGTCACTGCATTACCAGCACTATATCCTAACTTAACTGCTCTGTAAAAGTGCTTTGGAATAGGGGAGTATGGGAGGAGCTGTATAAAATCACATTATCTTCTGTACTATTTAAAAGTTAAAGGCACCAGTAAAACTAGAATAAATATCACTCTCTGCTTAATTCAGATGAGAATGTCCATCATGGAATGATTGATAAGCTTTATTCAAAAGGCAGCCTGCAAAGGTTCTCTGCCACCTCACTGAGAGACGCATGGGTCATGGCTGCAACAATGGTGGGAAGCTCCCTGATAGGCTCTCTATGGCCCAGACAGGCACAGCAACCTCTGGGGCAGCCTCTGGAGGTGGCAAGCCTGGTGACATGTTTTGGCTGGGGTCTGGGCACAAGGCTTTGCATTTGCCCCATGGGTGGCCCTGCACTACACCACTTACCACACACATGCTGAGCCACTTAGATGGTCCAGGCTATCCATGGCATCAGAATGGATTTGCCTGTCTCTAAGTGTGTCACTCCTTGGATGCCTTCTCTAGGAGATAAAAAACATGCCCAGAGAGTGTACAAGGACAAATTGTTTACAGCAATTTCAGATGCCTGGAAATCTCTTCAGTGCCCATTGCAATACCCACTGGGAGGAGTGACAGAAATAGTCATCAGAGAACAGTCAGTCACTGACAAAGCCAAATGCACCTCAGGAAAAGGATAGGACAGGATTTGTACAGAAACATGAACAAGAGGGTAAAGCTGACACACCAATAAAAATTTAAATACCAGCTTGTGGTCCAGGACAACTGCCTGCACTAGGCATCATTAAACCTTCTGTGAAAGGGAAACTTGTCACCAAAGAAAAATTGTCCCAAGGAGAAAAATACTTCAGGAGCACAGCAACCTCTTCCTGGTGCTCAGCTTGCAATTGTCACTGCCTGCTGACCAGGGAAGCAGGGAAGTGTCTTGGCAGGAAGGAAGCCTCAGCCAGTGCTCCTCACAGGCATCACAGCACTAAGCAAGGCACCCTGCGAGCCTGCTGCACCTCCTGCTCACTCTGATGTACAGATCTGCTTTTACCTGCTGGCACTCAGGTCTGTAGTTAGAACATGAAAACATGGGCATCTCATGGACCCCAACAAGGACTGGAGCATCACGGCCCCAGGTGGCCAACGTCATTTGGTGTAATTGGAAGAAGTGAATTAGGTAAATGCCAGATTTAAATTGTGTTGAATTATGTGTCTGTCTTATTTCTAATTCCCATCAGACACAGTGACATTTCTCTTGCACTTACCTCAGCAGCTAGTGTCACCACATGCCAGCATCCCTCCTCCTGAGAGAGGGCAGTGAGCCTTTCAGGCCTGTACACAGAGCCATCTCATGCTGCACACACAGCACACAGCCATCAGACCAGATGCTCACTCCATTTATGTTTCCAGGTCATCCCTTCAGGAAGAAGTTTGTGGCAAGTCTCACTGATCACTGGCTAATGGGCTGGCCCCCTGCTGCATGTTTATTAATCTCTAATTGCTAACCCCTAATTGTGGAATATTTAAAACAGCTTCTTTTGTGACTAGCTTGTTGCCTGATGTGTCATTTTTTGTCTGCATTATCCATATGGGGATGTTTATTTCTAAACTTTATTGTTTCCCACCTATCTGTGTATAAGCATAGATGTAAAAGAAATCTCTTCTTTTATGTTACATACTGATATCTTTCTTAGAAATAAAAAAGTGATTAAAGAAAGTGATCTTATATAGGGTTATGGTGGTTTGGCCCTGGTTGGGATCAAATGCCCACCAAAGCTGCTGTATCACTCCCCTTCTTAGATGGACAGGGGAGAGGGGAAGATATAACAAAAGGCCTGTAATAAGGTAGAAGCAATTTTAATAATGCAAAGCACAAGCAAAGGCAAAAAGAGATGTTATTCTCTATTCCCCATCAGCAGATAATCTTCAGTCACTCCCAGGAAGCAGGATTCTACATGTAGCAGTTGCTCTGAAGGACAGACACCATGAATGAATACAACCACACTTCCTTCTTTCACTTAGTAGATATATATGAGCTGATGTCATATGGCATGCAATACTCCTCTGGCCAGTTTGTGCCAGCGGGCCTGGCTATGTCCCCTCCCAAAATCTTGCCTGTCCCTCAGCATACTCTTGGGGGAGGTGTGGTAAAGGCATCCTATGCTCAGAATTATGCCCCCAAGTACTGAAAACTTGTCCCAACATGTTTTGGCAAGTTCCCGTCTTCCACCCTCCTTTCTGGAGTGGGGAACAAAGGCCCAGGCGCCAACCTGTCTCCTAAGGGGTAAACAACTACATGCAGCCATAGCATGGCATGCTTATGCTCCCTCCATTTGAGGGCATAATTCTATCTTCACATTTTCTATAGGCTAAAGCAGGTTGTTGACAAGTGTGCCCATTGGCCACATCCAGCCTCGAGAAATTTATAAATATCACCTGATTTGTTAGCCAGTCGCTCTTTCCTTCTGCTCTCTCGAGAGCTTTGCACTCTCTCCTTTTGCTCTCTCGCTTTGCTTGAGCTATGTAAGCTAGCACTGCTTAAGCTCATTGCCTGTAAGTCTTCTCACTCCCACATGCATGCATACTAGTGGCCTCTGCAACTTGGAGAAGAAGCCAGCACCCCAAGCTGCCCGAGGAACTTGCAAAGGAGATCTCTTCACTGAAGCTACGTAAGCCCACGTCTGGACTCCCTACAGTCACGTCTTAAGGAGGACTGGACTTCCCAGGGTAAGCTTTAGTCCAGAGAGGGAGGGACTAGCCCAAACCCAGCAGTCCAACATCAGCTACAGCTATAAGCAGCTGACCAAGCAGCCACGCGCCCTGCGTGACCCAGCTCTTTTGTGGGAGATAAACAGAGCCCTACCATCACCGCTCTGCAGCCCTGTGCCATCAGGGTAATGTAACCAGGGATTTCCCTAGAGAGACATCCTCTCCTTTGAGTTCAAGCCAAGGAATGTATCATAACCTTAAACAGGAAATAGTTGCCGAGAGAGATTCAGCAATGTCAGCTTATTTCTAGCCAAGGGGAACCGCCACTCTCCAGGATCAGAGACGGCCAACCCCACTGCGCAGGGTCACTCCCCCTGGGACCAGCCCTGCCAGCCCCTGGCCGCCGCAGTTGCACCATGGGACCACCCTGCCAAGGGAAACCACCAAGCAGTGGAAAGCCTCACATGTCCTGCAGAGGCAGAAGGAGACAGAAAGTCACCATTCGGAGAAAAGTCCTCCCCGTGGCCCACCAGTGACTCAGCCTCAGCCTCAGCCCTGGGCAGACAGCGAGCAGCCAGTGTAACCTTACTTTGCTATAAACAAGGACACAGTGTATCTTTTCACATGTGCAACACTCGCCAACATTTAGTTCAAAGCACCCGTGCCTAGATGTGTGATATTCCAGCTTGAATTGCCTCTTGATAACATTGTAAATTTCTCTGTACATAGTTAAAGCCACCAAATGTCTTGTCGAGTCACCATCTCATGGACAAGCGGTGGAACTGCACCCTTTGTTCCCTTAATTAGAAATTAATTCTGTAAATTTCTAATTGGGTAAAATTGTATATACTAAACCAGTTATGGGATATGTTTTCACAACCATGCATTAGAATCAATATATATAAAATAGTGACTAATTGGTTATTAATATTTTTAATCATTAATAAAAATTAATTCCCATACTTCATATGTCATAATTCATAAATTAATAACCTCTTCATCACAGCAGGGAAATGTTGGAGAAGGACAGCCTGGGTGCTCATTCAGCAGTAGCCAAAACATTGCTGTGTTATCAACACCCAGCTACAGCACTGCAAAACACAGCACTAGAAAGATGCTCTGAGAATTAACTCCAGCTCAGCCCAAACCCAATACAAGACTTCATTAAATCACAAACTTAAAAAGTTTAATTGATAAAGATACCAAATTATTTAGGAAGGCTCTCTTCAAAGCTGGAAGCATTGTAGCAGCCCCAGCAAATCAGCACAGCAAGCTGCCACCTGCAGGGAGAGCACAGAGAGTCTCTGTAGGGCACCTGGCACAGTGACAGCACAGCTGCCTGTGGCCACTACATCTGGTGGAGGGGACATTTGAGCAGCTGGTAAGGTGTGAGTGGAGGCATCCTTTAAAGGATGTCTCTGAGTCAAAGACAAACTCAGTTTATTAAAAATGTCCCAATTTAACGTGGAGCATCTTTTCTATAGAGGATACTGGCCATCATTTCATTACTCAAACCAGGCAGATCCTACACTTCAGTGCCCCATAGAGCCCCACAATCGGCCAAAGAAGAGTTGGGTTTGGTCTCTCCGGCCATCCAGTCTTGCTATGAAAACATCAGGAAATAGAAACTCCATGGTTTACTCCAGAAATACCACCTGCCCTGCATTACAGCCAATTATGCATTTCTTTGCTATATTAAATACTCTTTTAATAGCTACTACTATCTCCCCACAGCAGGGTTACTCACCACAAGTAACCTACCTGAGGGACAACACCTCTCTGATAGATAAAAAATGCACTACAATGAGGTGTACCTGGTGGGAGCACCTCCTTCATAACCTTGTTTTAAGATAAAGCCCCTTGGGTGGAAATCACTTCCTTAGTTTTGTCCATAACAAAACTGACATCCGAGACGTCCCATTTGGTAAGAAAGGACAGCAATTCTCTGCCGTTGGTGTATGACTTCATTTTAATACATTAGTTTAAATGGATGCACTTCTTATGGCCCTGATGTTCTCAGCAGTAATTACTAAATCTTGTAGTGGCATCCAGTATTCATTGTGGTGGCATAATATCTTAAACAGTAGTTATTTAACCTTTGGAAAAGGGTTACAAATATCAATGCTGAACAACATGAGGCTTAGAAGAGATCTCAGGACTGTAACTGTATAATGCTTCCCCATGGTCAACCTCTCTTCCAGACCTGTAAAAGTCCATTCACAGTCCGTGGCCTTTACAAATATTAATCATAGAATCAACCAGGTTGGAAGAGACCTACAAGATCATTCAGTCCAACCCATCACCCAGCCCTATCCAATCAACTAGGCCATGGCACTAAGTGACCCATACAGTCTTTCCTTGAACATCTCCAGGGACAGCAACTGCACCACCTCCCTGGGCAGCCCATTCCAATAGCAAATTTGCCTTTTTAAAGGCAAAAAACAGGGAGGTGGATTAGAAGACTTTCATTAAGTGTTAAGTCAACTACCTACAAGAGTTACATTTTCAAAGCCAGGCCTCACAGAAAAAAATTTCCATTCCTTCAAGGAGTGTCTCAGAAAATCTTGGTTAAACTTATATTTCCTGCAGTCAGCTTTGGAAACCCGATGGTTGTGACCATTCAAATTGGTGACCACTCTACTGCTTCCCAACCAGTGGTGGACAAATACACCTTTCTTTTCGGCTTTAGGGTTATCAGAAAGCAATAAAAATGTGGGGGGAAAAAAAAACATGATGCAAGGCATAGAAAATGCCTGCATCTCATGCCTATGGCAAAAAAAATATAGTAAAAAAATCACAAAGCTGTTGTCACTGCTTATTGCCTCCAACCATGTTTCGTCAGGAGAAGAAACATAGGGAAACTATAGATTTCCTACCACCAAATGGCTCTGTTTGAGAGCAAAGTTTCCAAAGACAAAAGTGCTCAAACAGTTCCATCTGGAAGTACTGCCCAAAGGCTATGCCAAGTCACACCAGACCCACAAGGAAAACACATTCATGTGCTGTCAGCTTGTTGGTAAGGCATTAGAAAATGTGTTTGTACACAGCCTCAGAGGAAAAATGGCATTATTGTTACCATATGAGTTTCGGATTTAGGATTTCCTGGCCTGCAATCACTCCATGATCTTCAGCAAGGCACTTAATACCTTCCTGGCAATTCTTCAACCTTTAAAAAACGTAAGGATAAAAATGCTTCACTATTCATGGCAGGTTGCTACGATAAACACGTCTCAGATGCTGAGGTGCGGAGGTATTATAACATGTGTGCCATAAAAAGGAAATGTCCCATGAATATACTGAAGAAAAGAGAAAGCAGGTTAGATTACACAGAACAGCTTATGACAGTCTAGCAATGTACAGTCAGACATTTCTACAGCTTTGTCCTTTCCTTCCATGAAGGACTAAAACCATGGCCCACTAGCATCGTCTGCTTGCCATCAAAGTAACAGTGATCAGTTAACATCATCAAAAACTTCAGACAAGATCTTAACTGTGCACTAAAAATAATAGTAAAATCTTCCTGAAGCCAGCAACCCATTACATAGATGCAACAGTGCACAAGGAACTATTTGCAACAGAAATTAACTTTGTATCATGACCTCTGGTGAAGTCTCAAAGTCAGAAAGGCACCTTTGTTATGGAGGAAAGGATGACCCTGACTTACCACAAATAAAAGACTTTCTAGCAAATCATATCTGCTTACCATAATGACTGGGTACAAATTTGCCTTAGCTCTAGGGAAACGTTTAGGACTTGTTTGGAAAGACAGGGGATGCTGGAAGAATATGGTGTTCTAAGTAGCCTAAATAATCCTCAAGTAATATTGGTAATGCTGAGCAACGTGACCTCAGGTACACCACCTTGGACCCTTGTGTCCAAAAACTGCCTCTGGGTTTAATTCATTAGTCATTTACTCAGGTTATTCTGAGCCCCTACAGTGCTGTACATAGCCCATCCAGTGCAGTGCATAGGGGTTTGACCTTTACAGTACAGCACCTCTAAAGCTTCTCAGATTACCCTTTTGGCTATAAACTCCAGTTACAAATAAAAAGGGATAAGGCAGGGAATTAATATAAAATAAATAATTTATTAATTTGGCTCCACCTCCCACATAATTATAAACAAAAGTTATTAAAGTTTATAAAGATTCTGTATTTGGTTGAGAATATCTTCACCATACAGGAAGTGGTTAGACCCATGACAAACATTGGGGCAGCTCACCAGAAGCAGAGGGATGGAGTGCTTGCAAGGGCTCTCAACTTGTTGCCCTGAGGCAAGCCAAGGATGAAGCACTGGAACACCCCAAGGGAATCAAGGGGGATTCACCTAAGAGGGTGCCACGGTCAGCCCAACTGAAGTGCCTCTATGCTAATGCACACAGCTTGGGCAACAAACAGGATGAGTTAAGGGCCACTGTGCTCCTAGGATGCTATGACATAGTGGCTGTTACTGGAACTTGGTGGGATGATTCCCATGACTGGAGCGTAGGGATAGATGGGTACAAGCCCTTTAGGAAGGACAGGCAGGGTGGGAGGGGAGGAGATGTTGCTCCCTACAGCAGCGACCATCTGGAATCGGCGGAGCTCCACCTGGGGAAGGATAATGAGCTGGTTGAGAACATATGGATGAAGATTAAAGGGAAGACAGGGGAAGGAGATGTTACTGTAGGGGTCTGCTACAGGCCACCTGACCAGCAGAACCAAGCAGATGAGGCCCTCCACAGGCAAACAGCAGTGGCTTCACGTTTGCAAGCCCTGGTCCTCATGGGGGATTTCAACCACCCTGACATCTGCTGGAAGGACAACACAGCCAGGTACCAGCATTCCAGAATGTTCCTGGAATGCATAAATGACAAATTCCTCCTCCAAATGGTAGAGAAACCAATGAGAAAAGGTGCTATGCTGGACCTTGTTCTCACCAACAGGGAAGGGCTGGTGACCTTGGCTCAGGGATAACCTGGGCATCATTGAGCATGAAGCAATAGAAGTTAAGATTCTCGGGGCAAGTAGGACATATCCCAAGCTTACAACCCTGGACCTTAGGCATGTAGACTTTGATTGCTTCAGGGATCTGCTGGCCAAAGTATCATGGGACAAAGCCCTAGAGGGAAGAGGGGCCCAGGACAGCTGGTCAGTGTTCAAGGATCACCTTCTCCATGCCCAGGAGCAAAGTATACCCACAAAGAGGAAAGCAGGAAAGAATGCTAGGAACCTGCCTGGATGAGCAAGGAGCTCCTGGACACGCTGTCACACAGAAAGAAATTCTACAAGGAGTGGAAGAAAGGACAGCTGGAATGGGGGCATATAAGGAAGCTGCCTGAGCAGCACAAGACCTGGTTAGAAAAGCTAACGCTCAGCTAGAATTAAATCTCACCAGGGAGATCAAGAGGAACAGAAAAGATTTCTATAGGTATATTAATGGTAAAAAGAAGACTAGAAAAGGTTTGGGCCTCCTCAGAACTGGTGACAAGTGACATGGAAAAGGCTGAGGTTCTCAAGGATTTCTTTATCTCATCCTGGGCTGCATCAAGAGAAGCATAGCCAGCAGGTCAAGGGAGGTGATTCTTCCCCTCTACACCGCTCTGCTGAGACCCCACCTGGAGTAGTGCATCCAGTTCCGGAGCCCCTATTACAAGAAGTATATGGATGTGCTGGAACAAGTCCAGAGAAGGGCCACAAGGATGATGAGAGGGCTGAAGCACCTCTCCTATGATGGCAGACTGAGAGAGTTGGGGCTGTTCAATCTGTAGAAGAGAAGGCTCTGAGAAGACCTTATTGTGGCCTTCCAGTACCTTAAGGGGGCCTACAAGAAAGCTGGGGAGGGACCTCTTAGGGTGTCAGGTAGCAATAGCACTAGGGGGAATGGAACAAAACTAGAAGTGGATAGATTCAGATTGGAAGTTAGGAAGAAATTCTTCCCCCTGAGGGTGGTGAGACACTGGAACAGGTTGCCCTGGAAGGTGGTGGAAGCCTCATCCTTGGAGGTTTTTAAGGCCAGGCTGGATGTGGCTCTGAGAAACTTGATCTAGTGTGAGGTGTCACTGTCCATGGCAGGGGGGTTGGAACTACATGATCATTCAGGTCCCTTCCAACCCTAACAATTCTATGATTCTATGAATGGCTACAAATAGTTTGAGAAACAGTATTTGGAAAAGATAGATCCAAAAGCAGTATGTTACCCCTACTATATTTCCTGGAGACCTTAGCAATATATCAATGACTCACAATGCTGTGTGCCAATTGTAGGAATTCTTCTTTTCTCTCTTTTTATCGGAAAATCCTCCTGAACTGCTTTGCTGCTTGTAATCCACATGTGTGGTGGGCAAGAACCGAAAGCAAAGAGCCTCATGCTCTCTGCAGCTCACCTGTTTTATACAGCCAGCTAATTTTTGTTGGAATTGTCACCAGACAAAGGCTAGAACTGATAGCCATCAATTCTCTGCTTAAACATGCCCAAACAAGCCCAAAACATGTCCAGACTTGACCCTGCATGGATTCAGTGCCTAACAGGACCTGGGGGAAGGGCCCATGTGAAATCCACTGATCCACATGCCTGGGAGGTGTCTCTCTTCTGGCTCCTTTCATCACAGCCTCTCTGTTTCCCCCCCCATCTCATCTTCATGGGCAGAGAAGGGGGTATGGGTGCACTGCCATACCACAAGACTGTAATATTGATATCAAAATTGTTGTCATGGCTGGGGATATAAGTCATGTTCTCAAACAAAACAGTCTTTGACAGCTTATAGCATGAAAAGACACCCCAAAAAAACCCCAATTAATTACGGAAAAGAAAAATTCCATGAACCTGTAACAGAACTTGGTGCAAAGTGGCTTATAAAATCTTCAGTGGGGCTACTAAAAAAAAAAAAAAGTCCTTGAAAGTTCTTGGAATAAGCCTAGGGAAATAAGCAAAATTAGTTTTGAGGTAAACACAATAACAAAATTGGATGGATTGATCTAGAACCAGTGTTAAAGGAAAAGCATATGAACCAGAAAGAAAAAGGTAAAAAGCAAGAGCAGAACGGGTACTTCACTGGTGTAAGAATGTCTTCCTAGGAACAACACGAAGCTGTCAGAATTTGATCTAAGCTGAGCAAATTTGTATGTCCATTGTCATGAAAACCAAGAGAAAAACTAAGAACAGCACACAGGAAAACACCTATGTCCAGGCTGTTCCTGCAGCTTGGTTAAGGCATGGAGTGGGTTCCTCTGGATACACTAACCTCATGTCATACACCGATAGCTGTGTACAGCAACAGTTTTGCCTGTCTGCTGTTTTTATCAAAAATGTACAAGACAGTATTAGCAAAAGAATAACATCTCTTTAAAAAAATAAAGATGTTTTCCTGCTGATTCTCTACTACTCACACAAAGAGTCATATTCTCACATTTCTGTGGGGCGACTTAGTTTCGAGAAAAGAAGGCTGAGAGGGGGTCTTATTAATATCCATAAATATCTGATGGGATGGCTGTCAGCATGAAGGTGACAGTCTCTTTTCGATAGTGCCTAATAACAGGACAAGGAACAACAGGTATAAGCTGGAAGACGGGAAGTTCCACCTCAACATAAGGAGAAACTTTTTTACAGTGAGGGTGACAGAGCACTGGAACAGGCTGCCCAGAGAGGTTGTGGAGTCTCCTTCTCTCGAGACTTCTGAAACCTGCCTACACACATTCCTGTGTGGCCTGCCCTAGGTGATCCTGCTTTGCCAGGCGGGGTGGACTCAATGTCTGGAGGTCCCTTCCAACCCCTATGACTCTAAGATTTTTCTTTGTCTTATAAAGGTGAGGCATTTGAAAATAACATAGCATGTTTTAAACCAGATTTATCATCTGGTTTTCCAGTTTACCTTAAGCTTTTATTATTATGAAACCATATGCATGGGAGGGACACTGTTCTATGCAAAGAAGGTGCCTCATGGAGGACATATTTCCTGCCCGTGCATCAGGGTCATGGGTTCTCACTATTAGAGCGAGAATATATAATTGTGTTTGCTTTTGTCCCAAAATTTTCAGAACAAAGACTTATAAATGCAAACATGAGGACTCTCAGCCTCCATGCATACAATGGTTTCTTTACACTTTTCTGGAATTTTGAAGGATCTTTCAAGGGGAGCTCAAGAAATGCAGCATAGGCGGTTGGTCTGTGGAGTGGATTGCAAACTGGCTCGACAACAGAGTTCAGAGGGTCGTCATCAACAGCACAGAGTCAACTTGCAGGCCTGTGGCTAGTGGTGTCCCCCAGGGATCAGTACTGGGTCCAGTTTTGTTCAATATCTTTATCAATGATCTGGATGAGGAGGTTGAGAGTACCCTCAGCAAGTTCACTGATGATACAAAACTGGGGGGGTTGGCTGACACCTGTCAGGCTGTGCAGCCATCCAACGTGACCTGGACAGGCTGGAGAGCTGGGTGCAGGCAAACCTCATGAAGTTTAATAAGGACAAGTGCAGGTCCTCCATCTAGGGAGAAATAACACCAGGCACCAGTACAGGTTGGGGGCTGCCCTGCTGGAAAGCAGCTCCACAGAGAAAGACCTTGGAGTGCTGATGGACAGCAAGTTCTCTGTGGGACAACGATGTGCCCTTGTGGCCAAGAGAGCAAATGGGATCCTGGGGTGCATCAAGAAAAGCATGTCCAGCAGGTCCCTGGAAGTTCTTTTGCTCCTCTCCTCTGTCCTGGTGAGACCACACCTGGAATACTCCATCCAGTTTTGGGTTCCCCAGTTCAAGAAAGACAGAGAATTGCTAGAGAGAATCCAATGGAGAGCCATGAGGATGATTAGGGGACTTGAGCATCTCCCCTGTGAAGAGAGACTGAGATCCCTGGGGCTGTTTAGTCTTGAGAAAAGAAGACTGAGAGGGAATATCGTCAATGTGTATAGATATCTGAAGGGTGGGTGTTGTATTAGTTTGGGTTAAACTAATGAAGCGGGAATTATAAAATATAGTTATTTTTATTTTCCCAAAAACCCTACCTCAAAACTATGTACAAAAAACTGATAGAATTGTTTACAGGTTCTATTTGGTCGTGAATTCTTCCAGAATCCTTGTGGCAATTTTGATACAATTTAGAGAGTTCAGAGACTGGAAAAGCTATGACACAAATAGCTTTACCCACTTATAAACCAAAGGCCAACCAATAACCCTTAGGAAGATATGAGCAGGCCAGGGTTTACCCACGAGGATTACAGTGGGAATTTGGAGATGGTCCCTAGCTTGCTCTCTCTGCTGACAAGCTCCAGAAACTGTCGGTTTGTAATCCAGTTCGAGGCTCAGGCTTTATCCCAGGGCTCTGGATCAGGCACTCGAAGCAAGGCAGGACACTCGAGAGGACAAGGCTTGAAGTGAGGCGAGGCTTCAGCAGATGTGAGCGAGGAGGATCTGAGCAAAGCGGATCTGAGCAAGGAGGATCTGAGCAAGGCGGATCTGAGCAAGGCCGATCTGAGTGAGGACAATCTGAGCAAGGCAGATCTGAGCAAGCTGAATCTGAGCAAAAGCCCCTAGGCTACCTAGCCACTTGTATATATACAAAATGCCATATACAGGTGTCAAGTGGGTGGGGCCAGGCTCTTTTTGGTTGTGCACAGTAATAAGACAAGGAACAAGGGGTTCAAACTTGAACAGAGAAGATTTCACCTCAACATGAGAAGAAACTTCTTTACAGTGAGGGTGACAGAGCACTGGAACAGGCTGCCCAGGGAGGTTGTGGAGTCTCCTTCTCTGGAGACTTTCAAAACCCACCTGGATGCATTCCTGAGCAGACTGCCCTAAGTGATCCTGCTTTGGCAAGGGGGTTGGACCCAATGATCTCTTGAGGTCCCTTCCAACCTCTAATATGCTGTGATACTGTGAAGGGGATTTATGTTAACATTCACTGCCTTTCCAGCACACAGAATCACAGAATTATCAATGCTGGAATAGTCAGGCCATGGCCTACACCACAACATTGACCAGACCATGTCTCTAAGTGCTACATCCAATCTTTCCTTAAACCGCTCCACAGACAGCAACTAGACCACCTTCCTGGGCAGTCCACTCCAGTGCCTAATTACCCTTTCCATGACGAAGTGCTTCCTAACATCCAACTTAAACTTGCCTTGGTGCAGCTTCAGGCCATGACCTCTCGTCCTGTCACAAGTTGCCTGGGAGAAGAGCCTGACACCCACCTTACTGCAGCTTCCCTTCGGTAGATCTAGAGTGTGATAAGGTCCTCGCTGAGTCTTCTCTTCTCCAGATTAAACAACCCCAGATCCCTCAGCCTCTCCTCATAAGACTTTCCCCCCAGTCCCTTCATCAGTCTCATTGCTGTCCTCTGGACCCACTCCAGTATGCCAGTATCTTTCCTAAAGTAAGAGCCAAAAACTGCACATAGTACTCGAGGTGAGGCCCCACCAGTGGTGAGTACAGGGGCAGAATTCCATCCCTGGTCCTGCTGGCCACACTGTTCCTGATACAAGCCAAGGTGCCATCGGCCTTCTGTGCCACCTGGGCATACTAATGGCTCACATGCAGCTGCTGTCAACCAGCACTCCCAGGTCCCTCTCTGTCAGGCTGCTTTCCAGCTACTTCTATGCCAGTCTGCAGCACCACATGGGGTTATTGGACCCTGCACTTGGCCTTGTTAAACCTCATACTGTTGGCTTCAGCCCATGGACCCAGCTTGTCGAGGTCTCTTTGAAGAGTCTTTCTACCTTCCAGCAGATCAACATCCCCCCCAGCCTGGTGTGATCTATGAATTTACTAACAGTAGACATGATCCCCTCAATCAAGTCATCACACTGCTATCTGGAACCTTAACAAAACTCGTTATTTCTCAATATAGATGTCTTTCTACATGAGCTTTCTGATCTTGTTTGTGTTTGTGATTGATATTGTAATGTCCCCAAACTGTCAGCATATATAACTAGAATTTAATTATCAAAACTGTTTTCTCCTCCAAGTAATCTTTTGCTAAATAAGTCAATGTGACAAGTAAAGAAGACAGGAGTATATACAGACAACTTGTACATAGCCAGGTAATGTGGACAGCGAGTCCACGTGTGACATTTTTATTTCAGGAAACTCTGTGAGATCAGATCATATCCTTCATACTGGAACAGGCAAATTATGGTGCAGAAACTCAAGCACTGCTTTTTTATCTACAGATGATTGCTCCAATACACAACTAACAGGATCTCACCCAAACTCATGTGGATGTGGAAACTCCACTGTGGCTCCTGTAAGCATCCTCAGGGGTCAGCTGAATTCAGATTCTCCATCCACACTGGAACTGATAATGATAAATCTATCACTGCAAGTATGTTATTCAAGAGGTAGTGTGGCCCTGCAAGAAATTCAGCAGTTTGGATCTGTGACCTTGACAGCCTGCAGTACTGAATTTCTCTGTTCAAGCAGTTCAAGGGCAAAGATGTGTATGTTTGATAGAACTGCAGGAATATTTCCAGTTAATAGGCTGGAATGTCTAAAAGTTAAATTACAATCTTTATACTTTCTCTTTGTTTCCTCTTGAATACTCAGCTCCACTTGCATGTGTACAGACAAGAAATATTTTGAATTAATAAATGTGGTATTATGGTATGATCCCTTAAGCAACTGAAAGATGAAAGCTGATTTTCATTTTGGTCCTAAGCACAGTGACATCAGGGGTACATTTGGAGTTTAATGCACGGGATTCAGTTGTGCAACTGGCATTAAAGCTAATAGGAGCCACAAGAAAGACAATTACATTCTCTTCCTTGGACAAGAAATTAAATACAGATTGCAACTTATTTAAAGATTTGAAAGTCAATTACTTTTTCCAGTGAAATCAATGAGAAGGACTTTCCATTTTAGTTCATCAGACTTGCTGCCCATAGAGAAGAGTGATTTTATCTGGGATCTTTACCACTATTTGCTTTCCTGTGTTGTTTGCTTTTCTTTGTTTTTTTTTCCTATGCCTGATTGATGATCAGTCTCATAAATACAACATTTTCTTTTTTCCAAAGACAGTGCCACTGCTTTCAATAACTGGCTAGAATTTTGAAGAATCACATTCCCCAACAGGCCTGTTAACCTGTAGCTGCAGATCTGTGGAGACAACTTTCATACAGTGACCTCTCTAAAAATGGTGTGCATACTTTGACTTGGTCATTTATCACTGTTTGCTTAAAGTGTGTATCACTTCAAAGGACTGGATCTTTCTCCATCAACAGTTGGAGTACACAGAAGAGCAGTAGCTTACAAAACTGCTCAGATGGAATAGATGTTCCTAAGGGAGATTAGGCTGATGTCTAAACTCATTCAAAGATGTCAGCGCTATCTGCTTACATGTACTGATCCCAGATTTTATTCTAGGGGATTGGATGCTGACATTGCCACGTCCAAGATCTGATTTGGTTCCCAGCCTGGCAACTGTCATTCATTCTTAAAACACGTCCATGCAAACATGACACATCTCCTCCTTATTTTCCATACCAGGGCTAGAATAAAATCAGTGCACCCTCTCAGCTTATGTATAGTTACACTAGCCCATGCAAGCTGAGGATATGGTATCCAAATTAGCAGAGCACAATTTCTGACATTATTTAAATAATCATCATACCATTTAGCTGCTAAGTAGCTAAAATAATAAATCACATCGTTCTCAACTTCTCCTGCCCTTTAGTTATCTGTTTCCCTGCAGTAGCTACTCCACATGTTGCCTGGTGTGCCTGCAGTGGCTGGTGACTGATCCACCAGACCGTGCAAGGGTTCTGATTTCATCCCCTAATCATTCACACCCCAAGCTTCTGCTAGTAAAGATGGACATGTAAGATGAGAGACTGTGAGAGACACAGGTGCCTGTGGGGCAGGGGGAAGAGGAGCTGACAATGCAGCTTACAGAGTCAGAGATGTAGTGGAGAGGTGTAGCTTGCAGTGCTTCCTGGAGGGAAAGCAACTTGGGCAAAAGGGAGTTTGTCCGAATAGCTCTTGTCCTCCCCACCTTAATACTACTATATATAAAAAATACTAAATATATACAGCATGTGCAGGGTTTGCTATCAGTTATCTAAAGGAAACTATTACTTTAAGGACTGCCTTCTCATGGAAGATTTGTTTTACTTGTGAATTACAATTTGCAACTTAAGGGAAAAAAATCAGATCTATACCTTAATTTAAAATCTTGTTTTACAACAGGAAAAAAAAGGGAGGGACGCAGATCTTCTGGAGAAAGAGCAAAGATAATGAAGTATCACAAGCAGACACACACTGGGTTTATCGTCATAACCGAGGCTCGGTACAGTAACACCTCTGTCAGCCACCAAAACAAAACTGCACAAAACACTTTCTGATAGCAGACATCGTGGTAAGAGGCAGAGCCTCTTTCAGGTGGTTGTAGAGAACAATATAATCTCACCTTAGTCTTTTCTTCTCCAGATTAAATAACCCCAGGTCCCTCAGTCATTCCTTGTGCAATCTGCCATTCAAACCCCTCACCACCCTCACTGCTCTTCTCTGGACTCTCTCCAGGACATCAGTGTCTTTCCTATACTGTGGCACTCAGACCTGAACACAGTAGTCAAGCTGTGGCCTCACCAGTGCTGAGTGCAGGGGCATGATCACTACCCTGCTCTTGCTGGACACACTGTTTCTGATACAGGCCAAGGATCCCCTTGGTCTTCTTGGCCAGCTGTGCACACTGCTGGCTCACATTCAGATGGCCATCCACCAGCACCCACAGACCCTTTTCCACAGGGCTGTTTTCCAGCCACTCTTCCCCAAGCCTGTAGCATTGATTGGAGCTGTTGTCACCAAAATGCAGGACTCAGCACTTGGACTTGTTAAACCTCATTCTGTTGACCTCAGCCCTTCAATTTAACCTGTCCAGATCTCTCTGCAGTGCCTTCCTACCTTCAAGCAGATCAACATCCCACTCAGTATAGTCTCATCTGCAAACTTGCTACTGGTGAACTCAATCCCCTCATCCAAATCATTAATAAAGATATTAAACAGAACTGGCCCCAGTACCATGTCCTAAGTAACACCACTTGTGACCAGCTGCCAGCTGGATTTAACTCTGTTTATCAGAGCTCTTTGGGTCCTGCTCTCCAGCCAGTTTTTAAGCCAGCAAAGAGTCCAACTGTCTACGCCACGGGCTGCAAATTTCTTGAGGAGAATGCTGTGGGAGACAGTGTCAAAGGCTTTACTAAAGTCCAGGTAGACAACATCCACAGCCTTTCCCTCATCCACCAGGTGGGTCACCTGGTCGTCATAGAAGGAGATGAGGTTGGCTTTTCATGAACCAGTGCTGGCTGGGCCTGATCCCACATTTGTCCCCCGCTTGCTGTATGAGCACATGCAAGACGAACCTCTCCATAATTTTCCCCAGTACCTAGGTTAGGCTGACAGGCCTGTAGTTCCCTGGATCCTCCTCTTGGCCCTTTTTGTATCTGAATGTCACACTGGCAAGCCTCTAGTCATCAGGCACCTCCTCCGTTAGCCAAGACTGCTGGTTGATGATGGGGAGTGGCTTGGCAGGCTCCTCCACCAGCTCCTTCATCACTTTTGGGTGAATCCCATTCTGCCCCATAGAATTGTGAGTGTCCAGGTGGCATATGTGCTGCTCTCCATTCCTTGCAGCAACCACCCCTCTCTGACACCCTTCTTTGACCACACATGGAACTTCTGCTTTGTAGTTTCCTCCCCAGGATGCTCCCCATAACCCAGATCAGGTTTGAAAGATTCCCCCTAGAATGTGTTTTCCAAAATCTTTCTCCCTCTCTCTTTTCTTTTTTTTAACTGTGATAAACTTGGCAAAGGGAAAAAAAAATTAAAAAGAGAGAAAACAGAAAGCAACCAAAAAAACATTCTTGAGAGAGCCCTCTGTTAGTAAATTAATTTCTTGCTGGAGAAGAAAGGACAAAATTGGCTTCTGCTGGGTTTCCTCTCTACCCTGTCAGCAGATCTGTAAGGTTATACAAAACAGTGTCCTTTCATAATTACATTAAAGGAACAAGGACATCTGAAAATCTATGTGCTAGGAAGATGGTGGTGAATGAGGTCCCCAGGTCTTGATTTCCCAGGTTAGGGACAATCAAGTTAGGACAGTTGGCTGCTGATTTCCTGGGGCAGATTTAACTATTGGCTTGAAACGCACCGACATTGGAAGTGACATTACAATGTAAGTCAAAAGAAGATGCTGTGGGAATTCAGACTGGGGAGCAGACAAGACACACTCCTTGTCTACTGTCCCCACACCAATTATTAGGGTGCACTGTGTATGTGGTGATTTTTGAAGTTTTCATAAAAGGCACAAATATGGCCTACTATTTGTGCCACATGGGCTTTAGCTGAAGTGTTTGGTATGAATGCTCCTCTTCCCAGGTTCTGCATTTGAGTCCTTGTCATGGGTTGAGTTGAATCTGCTGCTATTATTCATAGTATGCTGCAGTCATGCCAGCTTCAAAAATTAAAGTACTGCCTAGAGCAACTCAACCCATGACAGTCCTGCAACAGCAGATGTACTGATGTATTAATTCTGTTAGGACAATACTATCATCTTTGAAAATAAATCTAGAGGAGAGGACATAGCCAATTAGGTGCCAGTTGGTGGCTGTGTGTGGCTGGAAGCAAATCAGTGCCATGCCCCTCTGCAAGCTACGACAATCATATTGCAGGACAAGAAGGCAATAGGCAATCCTTCCTTCCCTATGCAGCTTTACCATAACCCTCCCTGAGATTTTGCTATGAGTTCTGACCATTCAATTATCCATGACATACAACAGAGAAATGAAAAAGCTTGACAAAGCATGGGTGAGGGATACAACACTTCAGATATTTCCGTTTTCTTTCTCCATCAAGATGATTCCAATTAAAAACTACCCTTCCCCTGCCAGTGGCCATGAGCACCATGCCATGGAGGATGTCCCCTTGTTTTCAGTACCTGGCTACACATGGGAGAGAGCAGCACATCCTTATGGGCCTGAACCTGATAAGGGAGTAATTCCTCAAAAACACAGCTCTGTGAGCCCCTTCAAAATTTCTAAGTTCAATTAACTCTGAGAACCATGTGTTAGGGTATTGCACAATCTCAAGTTGTGCCAGGAGAGGTATAGGCTGGATATTAGGAGGAAGTTCTTCACAGAGAGAGTGATTGCCCATTGCAATGGGCTGCCCAGGGAGGTGGTGGAGTCAGCTTCCCTGGAGATGTTCAACGGAAGACTGAATGAGGCACTTAGTGCCATGATCTAGTTGAGGGCTGGGTGATAGGTTGGACTGGATGATCTTAGAGGTCTCTTCCAACCTGGTTGATTCTATGATTCTATGAAAAGCTGCTTGGTAACACATAGAGAATACTACATTTATAATATATGGGAAGGGAAAACACATCTGGGAGATAATGACAACTTGCTGCAGTTTGAAACACTGACAAAATGTGGTTATCTGAGGTAAAAACATGCTACCAATCATTTGCAAGAGGTTAAGTGTATTTCAACTTTGAGGTGCCCCTGAAAAGCCCAACAATAAAAAAGCAGACGGGACAAACTGCACGAAGGCTTTCTTCGCACTAAAATCAGGTTTTTATGTTCATCTACTGAATTTTAAAACAGCCAGTTTGGAGAGGGAGCTTTAATGAACTGACCTGTTCTCTGCAACACTGGTTTTATATTTTTCATCTCTTTCCTAATATAATCAATCGTGAAGGAAAGATTGGTCTGTAAGTAAAATTGCTCATGTGGGTAGTCAATGGCAAGCACTGAGAGAATACTTAAAACACTCTTAGTAACAATTAACATCTCGGAGAGGGTGTTGCAGTTGTCAGTGGGGCTGCAGTTAGTGTACTGTCAGCAGGAAGCACTTCCATAGGACCACATACCTCTGCCACACCACTAACTTCTCATTTTTTGCTACAAATTTAGCAGTGGCTAACTTCTTTTTGCAGGGAGAGTGCAGGATGCTCAGTTCTTACTCAAATGTGAGGAGCTAAGACCCACTGTACAAACAGCAGGGCAAAACAGTCAAAAGTATCAGTGGAGCCCGAATCACCCATGTCATGAACACCTACTGCCAACAGGACCCAGGCTGGGTAACTTTCTTGATCATTCTCTGCTGAGCACACATTCCCCTTCAGTGGATTTGTGGAAGGATCACTAAACCACCAGACATCCTCCCCTGATGGCCAAAAATTGTGGCCACAGGCCAGCAAACAGCTTTCTTTGATCCCTCAAGTGGGCTCAAGCTTATTTTGTATCACCCAGGAATGTCTGTGAGGGTCTGCCCTGCAGGAAAAATACCAAGAACCGTTTTTGTACACATTTATACTGGGAGCACTGAAGTTCTTCTTAGTGCAATGCGCAGGTAGTGGACTTCCCTTTTTAAAATCATCTTATTCTAAGAATTGCAATACAGACCCCAAAAGGGATTGATTATTTATTTATTAAAATTGAAGGTTTGCACTTAAAATAGAGAATGCTTTCCAGCTCTCTGCTGTCATGATAATAGTTCTTTAGGTGCTGATGTATTGTCTATATCTGGCTGTGACATTTCAAAGGAGGTGAGAGTGGAAACAAATGCTTTTGGAGACTCATTGTACAACACTTACAACAAGTACTCCTCACTGCTCCACTGCTTACTTACTCCTCTTCTGCAAGGTGATTTCTTGGCCCCAGTAATGCACCCCAACAACCTCCTTTGCACCCATTTCTCAATGTGTGTGAAGAGGATATGACTCACAAAAGGTTAGTTGGTCTCTGCTGTGAAAGGTGGAAGAGGTACCAAATGACTGGAATCATAGAATGGTCCAGACCAGAAGGAACCTCCAAAGTTCATCTAGTCCAACCTCTCCACAGTCAGCAGGGACATCCCCAACTAGACCAGGCTGCCAAGGACCTTGTCAAGCCTCACGTTGAATATTTCTAGGGAAGGGGCCTCAACCACCTCTTTGGGCAACCTGTTCCACTGTTCCATTACCCTCATAGTAAGAACTTGTTCCTAATGTCCAATCTAAATCTACTCTTCTCCATCTTAAAGCCATTGCCCATCATCCTGTCACTGAAGGCCTTTGTGAACAGTCTCTCCCCATCCTTCTTGTAGGCCCCCTTCAGGTACTGGAAGGTTGCTATTAAGTCTCCCCAGGGCCTTCTCTTCTCCCGGCTGAACAACCTGAGCTCCCTCAGCCTGTCCTTGCAGCAGAGGTGCTCAAACCCTCTGATCACTTTCATGGCCCTCCTCTGGACCCTCTCCATCAGGTCCATGTCCTTCCTGTATTGAGGGCTCCAGACCTGCACACAGTACTCCAGGTGACATTTCACCAGAGCAGAGTATAGTGGCAGATCCCCTCTGGATCTGCTGGCAATGAATCTTTTGTTGCAGCTCAGGACATGATTGGCCTTCTGGGCTGCAAGCATACACTGTCTGCCCATTCCTAGCTTCTCATCTATCAGCATCCTCAAGTCCTTTTCCACAGGGTTGCTTTCTATTGCCTCACCCCCCAGTCTGTCTTGATAGTGAGGATTGTTCTGGCTCAGGTGCAGGACCCTGCACTTGTTGAACCTTATGAGGTTCAGTTGGGCCCACCTCTCTCCAGCTTGTCCAGGTCCCTCTGGATGACATCCTTTCCCTCTGGTGTATCAGCAACACCACACAGCTTGGTGTCATCTGCAAACTTGCTGATGGTTCACTCAATCCCACTGTCTGTTGCATTGATAAAAATATTAAACACCACAGGTTCCAGTAAGGACCCCTGAGGGACACCACTTGTCACTGCTCTCCATCTGCATGTCAAGCACAAATGAATCAACTACTTCCATAACCTTTAACCTTTTAACAGTGCCCCGAGGCATCCAGTTATGAGCAAGTTGGGATTTTCATCATCTAAGCAACGGACAGACCTCAGTAACATGTGAAGAGTCAGCTGGTTTAATTATGTCCCAAGCACAGAGAAACCGGGAGGGTGTCATGCAAACACCGCTCAGACCAGAGGCACTTTTGTCCTGTTCATACAGAAGGTTGTAGGACTGATAAATCTCTCTATCTCATAGTTTGGGAAACTCAATTCTTTGCCCAAATCAATGTCATATGAGCTTTCTTCTTTCTCTCACACCTTCCCTGTATGTTCTTGAGCTTGTATTTCAAATAAGCCAGCTTGTTTCAAACTACCTACTGCTACGGGTGAACAAGAATTATCACTGAAATAACAACACAAGAATTAGAGAGGAGATGCTAAAAAACACAGATGAACATGGTAGTCTCATCTGTGTCTTGAAAAGTCCCCTCATTAAGTACTGCGAGCATATCTTGAGAAGGATGCCTGATAGTGACAAGCCCATTACATTGGGCAATGTTCAACTAACAACAGATATATTTGCCAAAAGCCAGAGGAGAAGCATCACCAGACTACATCCCAGGTGTTAAGTTCATTCCCCTGGGCACCCTCTGTTCATAGACTCTTGATGTATGGAAAACCCTTACTCAGCACCTTCTTCAAAGAGAAGAAATAAAACCATTCAGAGAGTCTGGTGAGACACTCAGAATTACTGTTTTAACACAGAACCCACTTTGCAATATCTCCAAACCACCCAGCAAAATGAATATGCAATATTCCTCTTGTCTTTTCCTTCTAGTGTCTACTTGTTCCATGAAACTAAAATCTTGTCTCTATACAAGCTTTGCTCTGTAACTCACTCTCCAGTCTGATTAAAACACACCAGATTCCAGCTATAAACTGCTTCAAATATCCTGAGAACTTCTGCAAAGCACAATGCAAATTTGAAAAGTTCAAGCCTGGTGCTAATGCAATAAAAGAAAGCAAATATGATTCCAGATATACAGTTGGTGTAATGCCTTTAGGAACCGCTCCATCAGTTTGATTTAGAAAATGATTGTATTATGTTAAAACAACTAAATTGGATAAGAGAGAGAGGGATTTGTTAACGTAAGTCTTGTCTCCGGGTTCCAAACCCCTCCAAGTAAATGCAAATAAGAAAATATATAGAGAGAAATCTGCCAATTTTCCCTGAGGAGATCTTTCTTCAAGGAAGAAAAAGGCCATATTGGAAATCAATCCAGTAGTTTATAAAGCAAGAAAACTCTGTTGAAAGTCATTGGGAAGGAACACTGGAAGCAAATCATCAAATCGCGGAGAACAAAGGGGGAAAATACCCAAACCATATATCTCAAATTTATTGTTTTCAAATAATGATTCTGATTCTGACCTCCTCTGCAATAAATCAGGAATAACTTGGCATGTGTCAGCTGAACATCACCATGTCAAAGCAAACAATGCATGATGGAAGAGCAGTTAAGAATATGCTGATAGCATTAGTAAGGGTTATGAGAATAACCAGCCCAGGGAAGAAAAAATTCAGGAGTGACCATACACAGCATTTCGCACAGATCTGACATAGTGTGCTGGTGGCAATCTTCAGTTTACTGACTGACAATGATAGCTATTCACTTTAACATTTCTTCTGCCAAAAGAGTTCTGCCAAACTCTACCAGCCTAGTCAAAACAGGCAGCCTAGGCAGAGGCCAGGGTTTTGCCTCCCTTCTGCTTTCCCAGTTCCTACAGCTCCTCAGAACCAGAAATAGTCAGGGAGCAGCGCATTCTGGAACCACCTTCCCACAGACAGTTGTGATTTTAACAACTGATTCTTCTTCCATTCCAGTCTTGTTTGCTCCTAGCCTCCTGCTTAAATAGGTAATTGAATATTGCTTGGCTGAATTAAACAGGAGATCTGGGAAATAAGTGTAGCTTATTATCGTAGAAATGATGGGGAAAATTATCAATATATATGTCTGTGTAATGTTAAATGGCTGTCAAGAACCAAAAAGAAACAAATCTGAAATGACACTGTTATGCATCCTCATACAAAATTCTTTCCCATTAGTGCTCCTTCATCTGTTATGCCAGCAACTAGGTGCTAGGTGGTGAATTAACTTGTCAAGGTTATTCAAAGCTTTGATTACCAAGCCATGGCCAAAGGCTAGTTGGTTACTGTCCCAGGCTTGCAGACTGGTGTGGCCACTTGTAACCCTTTGTCTGAGCAAACAGTGGTGGCAATGATGGTGACAGCTGTCCATGCTCAGCATAGGTGCTGGTGCAGGTGAGAGAGATCACAAACCATGCACTGGGTACTGGCTTCAGGGAGAGAGATCCATTTCATGGGTTGCCAGCCTGCAGGTGCCTGGATCCTAGCCTCAACTCACCCTTGGTTTGAGCCAAGTCATGCAAGCAAATATGAGTAAGGTAGCTGTAAATCCCAAAGGGCATCTCAGATGCAAAACTTAACACAGGCAGAGGCTGATAGAAATAGAAAAATACATGCTTTATCTCCCCCTGCACAGACTGAAACCACAAGGGCATCTTGCCCTTGCTACAAAGCCACAGGACCTCGGTGATTGTCAGGGATGGGGACTTGCCTATAGGCAAGCAGCAGGAACAAGCCAGCTCCAGCACCTCTGCCCACCCAGGCACCACTGCTCCTTGGTCTTTTCCAGCCCTCTCCTCCAGCAAGTAACTGCTCTCACTGCTCCAGAAATGCTACCATCTTCTTGTCAGACTAGGCATACACATTTCTCGTCCCAAAGGTATATATTAGCAACTGCTATAGAGCTTCTTGAGCATCTCAGTGACCTGTTAAAAAGCACTGCTTGGGACAGTAATGGACTGTTTGAGAGTCTTGCCATACACTGAATTAGACATGGTCTGACAGTATATATCAGTGTCCACGTATTGTTCATGCATTTAAGTTGGATCAGTCATGACAACTAGCATCTCCTCTTTCACCAACAAAAAACAGAAGTCCATTTCCAAGAGGCTGATCCCACCCTGTTTTTGAGGAAGGCATGGGGAGTTACTCTGAGAAAGCACAAAACTGCAACAGCTCCTCACCAGCTCATGCCCTTGCCATGGACAAAATAAAGAACTGGCATTCATCTCAGTCTTCGACAAGGAAAGGTGTCTATAATCAGGCCTCTGATCACACCAGGATAGGCATGAAATTAAGGGCCGTCTTTCCTGGCTAGCAAACCACCAGAAGAACGGGTTTACGCATGGAAGAGAAAGCAAGCTGAATGTCTTTCCTTGGATTCCACCAGTTAAAACCAGGATATCCCTAACTGTTGTATGACTACAGCACCTCAGCCCAGGAGAGGACCCAGGTTTTCTCGCAGACAGGGCTGCAGAAAGTGAAGAAGCAAGAGATCAGAAAAATCTCACCTGCCATTTGGCCACGATTTTATCAAATAAGAAATACTCTTTTCTCCTTGAGAGACAGCTCTTATGGATGTTCAATAGATAGTCTTGTATTGTTAGCCCATATTTTGTGATCCTTCCCAGAGGACTTAAAGAATCTTATTTAGTATTATATAATCTAGTCTTCTATTACCCTGTTTAAATTGTGGCTGCAACATAGCATGAGGGACATGGGTACAAACTGCAAATGCAAAGGAACAGCTAAGCTCACTGGAGATCTCTTTTGGTGTCTTGCAGAAATTCCCCATGGAGAGACACAAGCTGCTGTTACTTCACTGAAAAGGCCAGTCAATCAAGCCATTGGCAATTATTTTTTTGTCATGGCAGAGGTAGTTGGTTGAGATGGCATCATCGCTACTCTGTTTTCACCCTGAAATGAGCTTAGCCTCTACCAGTGCTTATCTTCAAAGCTTACCCTGCTCCTGCCCAATACCACCCTGATGTGACAGTCTGCTTCAACTCCTGCAGTGTCCACAACCAAAAATGTCATGGACATTCCTCTGAGACATAAAAAATGTTTGTCCTTCCCCTTGGAAATCCCTAGGTCATCTGTACATTGCCATGATACTCATATAAGAAAGAGAAAAATATGTTAACAAAAAAACTTCAGGTGCTGGAAAGGAGGGTTTTCATCCCAAAATGTCCCACTGCTGCCTCCATTATGAGCTGCACATTATCAGCTTTCAACCCTGACAATTTCTTTCCCCAGGGTCACCTGCAGGAAACTCAAAAATAGGAATAAGTCATCTCAGCTCCAAATCTTATACTTGAATCATATGGCTGTTGCCTTCTTCTTTTGCCTCTGCCAGTTTTATATTGTCCTACTTGCAACAATATTCATGCTCTATACCATCTCTCTCCTCCAAATAAAAATCAGCAGAAGTCACAGCTGGTTTAAAAAACAAAGGAAACAAACTTTTCAGTAACTCTAATAATTGTTCAGAAAGCATGAAAGCACTCCAGACATCTGCACTGCAATGGGTTTCTAGAGCAGTTCACTGTTGTATCCAGACTGCTACACTTCCCCTTGCTGTTTCCACCATGAAAAATCAAACTCATGTATTGCACTTTACTTGAGACTATAACAAGATCTACCATTTTGTATTAACCTAGGGAAAATAGAGAGGGGGAGTATAATAGGTGCAACAACTAGCTCTATGTTCTTATCATCCCGAGTTATACTGCTGGATAAATACACCATGTGAAAATCCCTGGGAGAAAAGTGATTACAGTAACAGTGGCTTATCTGCATGATATTTGATTAACTGAAAAGGAGATAAGCAAACAGTGATTGCTCATTGGCAACCTGTCCTATTTCCTCCTTGCACAGTAGAGAATTGGAAAAAGAAACCTAACACCTATTTTTCAGTGCAGTGAGTTTTTTTCCATTGCCCCATTCAGCCATCCCAGGCATCTGGCTCCCAACAAAGGTTTGGGGAAGATGAGTGTCACTGTTGCTGGAAGGGCTGGCAGCTTCTGTTGCTACAGCACCACATGCAGCACAGCAGTCGCCACACCAGGACCTCACAGGGACTCCAGACGCAAGATGTGCAAGGCAAAAGCCAAGTCCCTTGGAAAATAATAGCAAAACTTGTGCTGCATTTAGCTAGGTTAGGGTGTCATCCAGAGACTCTGTGGCAGACACTTTCATTTCAGACTTAATTTACTGCAACAGCCAATTAAATACATTTCAACTAACATTCACACCAGCATCACATCATGCTGTCCTGCCTGACTCCCCAGGTGAATCTGGGCGCTGCAATTCACCCCAGGACACGGAAGATTCTGGTAGCAGCATGGAGTGAAGACGTGCACACTGAAAGAGCATTCACATGCCTATGTGAGACAGGACTGGAACTCCACAATGGCAGAAAGATACTGAAATTCCCTTTTGGGGAAGAAAAAGTAATCATCATGTATATCCCTGTGGAAAACACTCAGATACATACAATTCTCACAGGATTTTCCTCTAGAAGTCCAGCCCTAGGGCATGTGTAATGATGCAAATGAGAAAAACTCTTACTTGGAGAAATTAACTGTGCATGCTCCAAAAAAGCCCCTTCAGATTAAAGACGTGTTTCTCTTACAAAAGTGAAAAAAATCTGCTTGGATGTTAACTGTTTTGTAAGCATCTCAGACATCGTATCATTTGCATCAAGATAAGGATGGCAGAACTTCTCAGGGAAACCTCACACAGATATTTCAAGCAGAGGGATGCAGGGGGTGTTGTTCAGTTGGTGTTTTTTTCTATTTTCTATGTGCAAAACCTAATGGCTTGTTTTTTTCTTTCCTCGGAGAGAAAGAATTACCCTGATTGAAAGCAGCACTGAAACACAAGGTTCTGCCAGATGTTACATAAACGATGATGTAATGCTGAAGTATTTCATTGCACATGCAGCACTGTTCTTCAGCCCAGCAGTGATTTATTACATTTTGTCAATTCCATTTTATGTACCCACATCATTTTTGCATCATTTTTCTTCATGACATTATTACATTCTCACAGAAGCACAACAGAGATAACATCATAACAGTGCAGGCAATGAAGTTAGCATTTTACAAATAATGTTACTAATAAATAAGTATACCAGTGAGGGGGAAATGGTCTGTGTGAGAGAGTGAAAAGCAAATTTACCTTTGAATAATCTGATGGGGGGAAGAGGCCATAGGTCCAATAAGAAAAATGAGTTTGTATCCTCTCGGAGCATCTTCTTCCTTCACACAGAACTGCGAGGAAATGCTGTTCTTGCCTCTTTTCAGTTTAATCTCACATTCTCTTTGTTTTCCTAATGTGTTCCATGTGCGGCCGGGCTAGATCTCATACACCAGCAGCTTGGTCAAGCAGATTCATCAGTAAATGCAAGACATTTTGACCCTGAAATTACCAAGCCATCAGATATATTAGGGTTTTTTTTTCCCTGATGTTCCATCAGGGTTTTCTAGAAAAAGTACACCCAGCAACATCAACATTGCTTGCTATCAGGAGAAAGAGAATTCCAAAACTATAAGCTGAAAAATAGGAATGTCATGTCAAAATAATGTAGTAGTATACTTCAAAGATGCATTCCTACAGCAATATGGTTAAAAAAATTAACCCTTCCAATAAGTAGGATGCCAAAAATCTTACTAGACCACTGAAACAGAGAAGTCTTCTTTTCTAGCAGACATCCATTAACCTGCATCTTGCAAAACATTGCAGTGAGAAGCTGTAATTGACAATAATCTAAAATTTCCTTATTCCACTGTTCACAGGACCAAATTCTGCTTTTGCCATGTCACTATAAAATCAAAGACATTTGCTATTTTGAATGCTGTGTACCTCTTAAGCATATGAAAGGCATATCCCTGCTTTATGCAGCATCTCTGCAGGTCAGCAGAAGATTCAAACATATTCTCAATTCTCATTAATTTTAACAATTAAATACATGCTTAGAGATTTCACTAACCTAAAGTTTCCTTCTCCTGTTCTTTGGGATATGCTTGGACCCTATTATAAAGCCCATTAACATTTATCTGAGGCCACCCACTGACTGCTCAGCATCTGAGAATTCATTGCAGAACACTCAGACTACCCTACAATGTCAGTAGTTCATAATGACAAGCTTCACACTTAAAAATAGCTGAGTCCTCCCCCAGTCTGGATGTCTGTGCTGGTTTGAGGCCAAACAGATCCTCTCTTGCCCAGAGAGGGACAAAAGAATGACACTCACACAAACAGATTGAAGAGTGATGGAAATTTTAAATGGAAAAGCAATTGGTGAAACTACAAAAAACTAAAGCATAGTGGCAAAGATATCCCAAAGCGTACAGAGTCCTTTACATAACACCCAAAGGCCTCCCAGCTCTTCCCTCCTCCCCACCTGAGGGTATACCCAAACCCCCAGGGCTCTTTCTTCCCCCCCTACTTCTAGGTTAGTCTCAGGCTGGCCAGGTCTGGGACTGCCTCCCACCTTCTCCTGGCATTAGGCCTAGACAGGCCTAAGAGTCCTTGAGATACTCCCCCACCGTTACCCGATAGGGAGCATCTCCCACAGGAGCAGAGAGGGAGGAAAGAGGAAGAGAATGACTCTGCAGATGGATTTATAGGGGGCAGGATTTATGGGTAGCAATACGCCGTCTCCTGTGTCCACCTGATGGGGTTGGACACTCAGGACATTGGAGTTGTAGCTTATGTGGCAGTGACAGGAGGCACCCAGCCTGAACTGACACAATGTCAAAACCAAGCAGTCTAGAAAAGAAACTGATTTCAGCTCCAGGATATTTCTGAGTAGCTGCCTAGTCCACAGACTACTTTCACTGACTAAAGTGAGTGAAGAAATAAGCTGGGTTCATTTTTACTACCCTGCTGGGCTTTCAGACCATTCATAATTAATCCTCTAGTTGCATTGGTAGGTTGGGACTTGCCACCTACTACTGTTTGTGCTTTCCAGCTGGTGAAACTCCCCTTTGCACTGAAGGTAAGCAGAGAGCAGAAGTGAAGAAACATCGAGGTAACACAATTTTTCCCATCGCTAGATAACATTAGATCTTGCTAAACAGAATCTTACTTTAAAAATCACACCATTCTGCCTGTTGGCTCTTTACTCACACAGATTCAACAAGCCATGGCACTGCAGTAAGACAACTCGACTACCATTACATAGTTCACAAAGAGGGGGCATGGAGAAGGGAAAGGACTTGCCCAAGGCCACACAGAAGATGAATGGGGCAGGGCCCGAATCCTCTCATTTAGCCTCACTATTACACTGAAATGCCAGCTAAAAGGTTTTAAGAGGTTTGTCTCCTTTGGGTAATTTCAAGGAAAACATTCATGGGTAGTTTTGGAAGTTTAGCCTCTTCATTCCTCCACAGCTCATGTTTCTAGGGCACCTCAGCAGCAGGTGAGATGCTGTGCAACCAGTGGGACAGCATTATTTCTGACAGGGCAGCACACCCTGCCTGGTACACAGAGCCCATCGGGCTCTGAGGACATTCCAATGGTTTGGCTTAAAAGCAAACATTACTGGGTTTTTTTGAAAGGAAAGAGGTAGAACTGCATGTTGATCTGTCTCACAAAGACCAAAATAACTGCCAGTACCCCAGCAACACAGAACACTTGTCCTCTGAGCCTTGTCCCATGTATCTAGAAATGGAGATAGAGCTTTTAAGGTACCATGGCACACATGAAGATACAGCGTCTCAGTGGGTGCAGGCTGCTTTGTTATCTCATCATAGTAAAAAAGAAAAAGGAAAAAAAAGTTGTTTATTATCTAACTAGCCATGAGATTTAAACTCAGGCAAATAGGAGTTTGACTTCTTTTCAGATAAAAGAGATGTTACAAATGAGAATTTTATCTTGCATGGAGGCGTGACAAAGTACGAGACAGAATCCTTCTTGATTACAATCTTCCATCATTTTGATTTTGTAATTACTGAATGGAATCAATCAGCTTTCAATTGTTACCTTGGTGAAAGATTAAAACATCATTACTTGTCATATATATTTCACACTTTAGCAAATTTTAATAAACTGAATGTATGAGAAATGGTCATATTATCTTTCACAGCATTGGGATGCTAATGACATTTCTATTGATTTTAATTCACATTTGTTGGTCAAAATAACTCAGATAGAGCCAAGGCATGGACTCGCATAATCAACACTAACAAATGAAGACTGCTGAGCAGTGAAATGGCTAAAATGGACTCATTAATCAGAAATATCATAAAATAATCACCAATGAGCTAGGGAGGTCTTATCTTCCTAATGATCATCCTTTATGGTCTATTGATCCATTTATAAGGGGTATGTGTTGGTGATATTTCCGTGACTGCACCAGGGACAAGGTAAAGGAGAGCACCACAAAGTCAGTGACATTAAGGTGAGCAGGGGAAGCTGTCTTGGGCACAGCTGCCTATCAGCCATGACAGCCGTTTTCACTGCTGTGGCAATTCAGTGGGAAGCCGTGATGCCTCCTCAGGGATCTGGCCTTGGCTTGCTTTGGTGCAGACTTTTTCCCCATGGTATTCATTGCCCAGGCCTGCCAGGGCAAACCCTTTGGACTTGCCAGCAGCATCCCTGCCAAACCACAGATGGTGTCAGTATTAGCCTTTACAGCTGTGACATTCAATCCCATTAGACTGTGTGTGTGACAGTTCTCATTCCTGCACACTGGGGTGCAGGTCTGGGAGGGTTTTGGTGGGTTTTGAACAACTTTAAATACAAATTACAGGGCAGTCTGCTCCTCTTACCGCATATACTGTGAGTAACCAATACCAAGGTATCCAACTAACTTACATAACCCCACCTATTAGGACAAACAGAGATACTTAATACTCAATATTCTTGTAAGTTTTAGAAATCTAGTGCAACTAGCATTTTTTTTTTTTTGCTGAACCACATGGTTTTGTTTGAACTCAAATTGGCACTTTCTCATCTGCTTCTAAACATAACTTATAGTAAAAGGACATAATTAGATCTTTAATTACTCAGACTTCATAACTATTATCAATACATTACAGGAGACTTGCTAATATATTCTGAAACATTATAAATAATTAAAAGCTAAATATATTTGTTGAATTAATACCCCACATTTTGTGATACACTTTTTCCCTCCTTCTCTTGTGGTCAAATACCACGATGCTATTAGTCTATAGATGTGCAAGCTTTTAAAGATCAACTCATCTCTAAGCCATTGGGGAATGCCATTAACACCAATAGCAGTAGATTTGGCTTTAAAGTTGAGCACATGCAGAAGTGTTTGCAAGACCACGATTTAGCTTTCTTATCTACTACTGATCTCCCTGGGCTCCCAAATGAGGCACACTTGTAAGCAGCAGAAACATTCCAAAAAGTCAATACTTACTCTAAGATCCAACTCTGCTAAATGTAAAATACAAATACATATGCTAGGAAAACCAAACTGAACGTGAAGCTATAATTAAGGGAATCACAATACTAGTCACTGGTCAGGACCGGCAACATCAAAAATCAACAGACTGCAAGTATTAATCTTCTCCCACTGCAAGATGATGAAACACGCTTCCCTTGTCCCTCTGCACTTCTGTGATAACCCTCAAACGCCTTAGCAGAAGCACATACCACATTGGTTTTTTGTGTTTCTGCTTGTCCAGAGAAGGGCCACCAGGATGATCAGAGGGCTGGAGCACCTCTCCTATGAGGACAGACTGAAAGAGTTGGGGCTGTTCAGTCTGGAGAAGCGAAGGCTCCAAGATGACCTTATTGCGGCTTTCCCGTATCTGAAGGGGGCCTACAAGAAAGCTGGGGAGGGACTTTTTAGGATATCAGGTAGTGATAGGACTAGAGGGAATGGAATAAAACTGGAAGTGGGGAGATTCAGGCTGGACGTGAGGAAGAAGTTCTTCACCATGAGAGTGGTGAGAGCCTGGAATGGGTTGTCCAGGGAGGTGGTTGAGGCCCCATCCCTGGAGGTGTTTAAGGCCAGGCTGGATGAGGCTCTGGCCAGCCTGATCTAGTGTGAGGTGTCCCTGCCCATGGCAGGGGGGTTGGAACTAGATGATCCTTGTGGTCCCTTCCAACCCTGATTGATTCTATGATTCTATGATTAATAATCACTACTCCAAGCAATGAGGCTCATGTTCTTGCCTTCAGCTTGAGGCTCCGGGTGAACTCTCCCAAACAAGTTGTGCACATTGAACAAGAAGAGACCAAGGGGTTCCTGGAGACGGGGAAGCCTGGAGAGAGAGAGGAGACTCGACACTAGCCAGCATCTCTCCTGTGTGTGCTTAACAGGATGACATGGCTAGGGGCATTGCTGGGGAAACTGTGGGAGATTTAAACATGGTGAAACTGGAAGCAGCACTCAGACTATGAACACGAGAAAGCAGCTGTCTCACTGCAACAGAGCAAGCAACATGTGCGGAGTCGGACTGCAGAGGGCATCAGTCTCAGTGGTAGCCTGACAAAAACATCAGCAGTAGTGAGGCAGGCTGGACGCTGAGAAAAAGTAATTTAAAAAAAGAAAACAAGAAGAATTAAAAATAAACAAATAAATAAATAATCACTATCTCAGTCAAAATACAATGGTCTCCACCCAGCAGAAGACCATGCTCCTGAGGCTATCCAAAACGGAGGTGGAAACCCAGGCAGAGCTCCCACAGAAGGATGTGATGATGCAGCTCACAGGCTGCAGGGAACGCTACAGCCTCTGCCTGGTAGCAGGGGACTGTATGCAGTGTGGGCAGGCAGATGATCTGTTCAGACGAGCAGCACAGCTGCAAGGTGAAGCTGAAAGGCTGCAAGATGGAATAGAAAGGCTTAGGAGCATTAGGGATACTGAAATAGAGATAGACAGTTGGAGCCAAGCTCTGCCCTGCATGCAACGGAAATGGGAACATCGGCCACAAGGCGCTCAGGAACAAGGGGCCCCTGTACCACCCCTGAGGCACATCAGGAGACACATGAAGAAGGGAGTCCCCTGCCCTCCTGCCACCAGCTAACAATAACAAAAGAGAAGATGAGGGAAGGTGGAAGCAGGTTCCTGCTCAGAGTTGCAGGCATCCCCCCTCCCTTCCTACACTACCCTGTCAGATACATTTACATAACAGGTATGAGGCTCTGGAGGTAGAGGGGACTGAAGATGGAGGCACAGAACTATCCAGTGAGTCACCCAGGGTTTGTCACTCACACCCACACCTTAGGAGTTCTTCAACAAAGGAAAAAAGGAAGGTAATTGTAGTAGGTGGCTCTCCTCTGAGGGGAACAGAGGGACCCATTTGCAGACCAGACCCTTGCCACAGGGAAATCTACTGCCTCCCTGGGGCTTGGGTTAGAGATGTAAAAAGAAAGCTCTGGTCTGGGGCGGCCCTCTGATTATTACCCTTTGTTAGTTATCCAGGTTGGTAATGACAAGGTTGCAGAGAGAATCCCAACGGCAATTAAGAAGGACTTCAAGGCGTTGGGGAGACTAGCTGAAGGCTTAGGTGCGCAGGCGGTGCAAAGAGTGGTGATTAATGGTGCCAAGTCCAGCTGGAGACATGTAACAAGTGGAGTCCCCCCGGGATCAGTGCTGGGTCCAGTCCTGTTCAACATTTTTATCAATGACATTAATGATGGGACAGACAGACAGAGAGACAGAGTGTCTGCTCCGCAAGTTTGCTGACAATATGAAACTGGGAGGCTTGGCTGAAGGCTGTGCAGCCATTCAGCGAGACTTGGACAGACTGGAGAGCTGGGCAAAGAGGAACCTAATGAGGTTCAACAAGGATAAGTGCAAAGTCCTGCATCTGGGAAGGAATACTAAACTGCACCAATATAGGTTAGGAGGTGATCTGCTAAAGAGCAGCCCCATGGAGAAGGATTTGGGAGTTCTGGTGGACAACAAGTTATCCATGGGACAGCAATGTGCCCTTGGGTCCAAGAAGGCCAACAGTATCCTGGGATGCATTGAGTGTATCCAGCAAATGGAAGGAGGCTCCCCTTCTGCTCTACCTGGAATATTGCACCCAGTTCTGGGCTCCCCAGTTCAAGAGGGACAGGGACTCGAGAGAGTCCAATGGAGGGCTACAAGGATGATTAATGGACTGGAGCATGTGCCCTACGAGAAAAGGCTGAGACATCTGGGGCTTTTTAGTCTGGAGAAGAGAAGACTGAGAGGGGATCTAATAAATGTATATCTGAGGGATGGGTGTCAGGAAGAAAGGGACAGCCTCTTCTCACTTGCACCCCATGATATGACATAGCACAGTGGATGTAAATAACAGCACAAGAAGTTACACCTCAACATGAGGAAGAACTTCTTTACTGTAAGGGTCACAGAGCAATGGCACAGGCTGCCCAGAGAGGTTGTGGAGTCTCCTTCTCTGGAGACTTTCAAGACCTGTCTGGATGTGCTCCTGTGTGACCTGTGCTAGATTCTATGGTCCTGCTCTGACAGGAGGGGTGGACGTGAATATCTCCAGAGGTCCCTTCCAAACCCTAACATCCTGTGATCGTGTGAAAAAATAAAGACCTCTGAATTTCCTTGACACTGGGTGAGCAGCCAGCAAAACATCCTCTGATATCAGCCCACAGAACTTCACATCCCCACCAGGAAAACATGGCATAAGGAAAACAAAACAACACTAACACACCAGGAAACCAGCAGCACTTTTCTTCTGATTATAGCAGCTGAGGAACAATCGGGCACTGTCCTTCACATCTACAGGCACAAGAAGAGACACTAAGTTTTACCTTGTTGATGATTTGTTGATTAATAACTTCCTAACAGCCGAGGCCACTTACTGCATATCTAACGTGACTGATGCAACACACTGTGGTAATGATCTCAGATCAGAGGGACATCAAAAATGAGCCTTGAGAACAGAATTCTCCCTTTTGTATTACCACATAATGGCCATTTGTAAATCTATAACAAGCTTCAAAGTGCACCTGGAAACAACAAATTTAAATATAGAAGCCCAACTTGCAAAGTAAAATGAAAGTAGAAGAGTTTACCTACTATATATTTTGGACTTAGAGGCCTCTTATGGTATCACTGTAAAAAAAACACAATAAAGCAGATAAATTTGGAGTCAAGGAATCACTCTTGCACTCCAACAATCCTTAAGAGAATAAAACGTGTTGTTAAACTAAACCTCATTAAGACGTCATATACTCTTCCTGTTTTCCTTTCCATGGTCAGTGGTTACCAGGATTTCTGCCATCTAAGAAGCTCCTTCTTAGTATGATGTTCATACTGGGTGAAATATTTGTTTTAGAACTAGTGTAAGCTTTTCCATTTACTTCAGTGAGGCCAGGACCTCACACTCAGATTTTACTGTGCCTCTGGTTTGACATAGCCCTGTAATACCTCATCTGCCCTGCACCTCTGCCCACTACCTGTTCTTCCTAAGCTTTTGCCCACGAGATATCCCCACAGCTCCACCACTAGCCATAAATGCCTACCTCTTACCAATCACAAGACTCATATATGTATATGTGTATGGATACAGATATGGATATGCATATGTATGTGTATGTCTGGTTCGAAGGAGGGAACAAGAAAGTACATACACCTAACCTAGAGATTTCAAGCATGTATAGGTCCCACTGGCATTAGTGCACACAGTTATCCTGCCCAGGGTTCCAGCTACACAGCCCAGGCCACCTCAGACACTTGAGAGGTGCTATCTTCTAGTCCCCAGCTATTACCTCTCATCTGCTCTAAAATAGGTAGGACTTGAACTGCAGTTCCCACAGGTCTGATATGTGATCAAGGCTTTGGGTTTTTTCCTGTCCTCCCTTCATTGAGACAATCATGGCTCTCCTGGGGCCTTCCTTCCTTGTAGTCCTCTACTAGTATGGTCATAGGCTGACACGAGTCACCACCAGGCGGAAGAGAGAGACATGGGTCTCAGGGCTGGAAGGAGCTGCAGGTCAGTGGTACTCTCTCTCATAACTTGTTGGTTTTCCCCTTCTCTGTTATAACCACAACACAATTTTAACAACTTTATAGATGTGTAAGGAAGTGTCAGTTCTGTTGTGGTTATGTATTGTTAAAGAAGCTATAAATGCCTTATGACTCAGGGAGCTCTAGCCAGAAGAGCATAAAAATGGAACAAAATTGCCATCCGTAATTCAAATGGGCAGCTCTTCCACTGAAAAATGCTTTTCAATTTAAAGTCTATTAACAGGAAATTAGGAGATCTCCCATCACACTGCTATTGTTTATTTTAAAATGAAAACTAAGAACATTAAAATTCTATCAGTGCCAATGTCTGATGGACCCAGAAATAAATTAAAGCATTTTATTACATTTCTTTACCCTCAATGATCTTATAGTCTCCAGCAATTTAACTTTAATAGACAAAACTATTTAGGCAGGTAGTGTAAATTGGAAGTTTAGGCCAACTGTCATTGATTTCCATGATCAGGATTTAGACTAGTTTCTACTAACAGTACAAATACCACAAAAGGGGTTGACCCATGACTCTTCACATGACCAGTCTTCTGCTGGTATCAAGAGGAGAACACCACAATCACATGTCTGGTTTCAGATTAAATATACATCTAGATATAGATGTAATGTGTATGCATTTTAGGGATAAACGTATGCATACAAGCGTGTTTAGCTGTGTGAGCAGCTGTGTACACATACATATGTCCGCACAAGCATCTGACTGCACTGCCACAGTGGCAGAGACTAAAGTAAATGGGAAGCTGGCTCTGAGAATTTGGTCCCTGTTAAATAGTTACCTGTACATTGTAAAGCTCAGCAAAACAGGTAACTCAATATTTCAGCACACAGATCCCTGTGTTTTATTTGCAGGGCAACCAGTAGCTTGTGGCATAGTTTTCAAGTATCCAAAACTAGGTGCTTTAGAAAAATGACAACATCACATTCTTTTTCTTCCAGGAGAGATTCTGAAAACTCCTCATTTCAGTCTGGACAGAAATATAGTAACACCAATCTCTCTCATAACTCATGAGTTCTTCTGAGAAAATGTCTAAAGAAATGCAAGATGCAAATTGTCTAGAATTGTGCAAACCCCAAGAAAAACACAAACTGTAACTTCATTCACAATTAAAATATTCCTGATCATTGCAAGACATCCAAGAAAGCTCCTAGCTCTATATAGTTTGAGCACTTTTTTATTTATTTTTCATATGAACTATATTATTTCTAGTTTTCATCAAAGTTTGGTTTTCTTATGTTGTGTTTTTAGCAAAGAACTACCACATGTTTACAGTAAAGAAATGTGACTTGTTTTTATAGCTCATATCCCTTGTCATATGCCCTGAGGGCTTGGTCTCCATGAACCAATGAAACTCCAAAGAGCACCAATAAAGCCTGGTAATAACTAACATTGTCAAAACATTTACAGAAGTGGGTCAATGCCCTTCAGTGAGCTACACTAAAGAAGGAAATTAGCCTGCAGGATGGGGATGGCTCTTCTACGACTTCAGAAGCACAGCTCCCTCAATCTGGGCTCTAAGGTACTTGGCACTGAGGGTTCACTCCCAGTTCTGCTCTCCCTCGCAGCCAAATGCCTTACAGCCCAGATCACACCCAGCCCCCAACGTGATAGCACGCTGCATATGAGCTGAACTTCTCCATGCAGGTCAGCTCCTTTGGTGCCAAGATGTCTGTATGCCACCAGCCAAACCTGCTCTCAGGTCTGCATGATCATTAGAGAGTGAGGGTGGGAGAGGTAGCACTGGGAGCCTGAGATACTGAAGTTTGGTTTTCTTGCTACTTTGTCTCTCAAGGCTGGGGTTCCTAATTAAGCACCAACTACAGGTGAAGCTTTCTGGGGTTTGTTTGGGTTTTGTTTTGTTTGGGGTTTGTTTGTTTGTTGTTTGTTCTGGTTTTTGAGGAATATCCAAACTAACCCTTTCCCATGTAGATTTTCTATAGGGTTCAGTGAATGGGGAGCACAGATACATGCTGACCCCTCAAAAGAGCCCTCCATGGCACCTCTCCTCTGCCATTTATCATTAAAATTATCTTAAATCTATGTTTTCCCTGCAGGTTCAAGTTTCTCTAGTGGCTGCTTCTCCAGAGGCTATAGGGTCAATATATCTTCTCACTAAGAGTGCACTGCTTCTCTGTCATCCCCACCTGAATGGGAGAATCTGCAGCAGCTCCCATGTTGAAACAAATTTGCACCAGCATAATCCCATACACATGACATGTCTACAGGGTGGACCTGCTTTGTCTCCCTGGCACGATGTGAGCCAGGCCACCTTGGGAAGTATGTGGCCACATTATCCTGATACTAAGCTGTGTAATAATCCTTCCACATGCATGCAGCACTGACTCGCTCTGGCTAAGCCTCTCACCACCACATGCTCAGGCCCAGCTGCTTAGTGTCTGACCAGCTCTGAACACAGGCACAGCTAGCATCACACCTCTGGCATGCCCCACAGCTGTGTTTTAATGGCTGTAAGATTCAAGCTCTGCATGTTATGGCACACTTCAATTGCTCCCAGCTGCTCCAGACATGAGCAAAATGAGCCTTAGGAACAGGCCACACTAGAAGGACTAATACATGACATCTCCCTCAACTCATAACCCCAGTGATACTTTTTCAGGAGAGAGAATAGCAGCTTGATCATCTCCAGTATGGTCTAACTACTTAGCCCAGTGCTTTTTCCTCAATTCTGGTACTCTTCTTCCACGTCCCATCTGTCTTTATACTCACTACCAAATCCAGACCTGGCACAACAACCTCTCCTTTGGTTTCAGTGGACCTGCACTTTTGGATGCCAGTGTCAGATCTTGCCCTTCATCGTCCATGACGCTACAGGGCTACCCATCTACTGCTCCTCTCTAAACACACACAAAGCAACCACTCATACTGGAATATCCACTGAGTGAGCTCAGTTTCAATAACTTTGACTAAATCCTTTCTCTTTTTCTTTTTTAAATCCATTTAACTGAAAGAAAGACCACTTCAAAGGGAGACTCTCACCCTGCCTGACATCATGGCATGTTGAGATAATTCAGAGCAATTACAACAAATGTTCTGACTATTGGCACCAAGAAACAAACAATGGGCTCACTGCAACATAAGATTAAACATGTTTTCACAATTATCTAGGGAATTGTCTTGCTGACCAAGTCCTTCCTTGTTGCTTTTTATTGCCTGAAAGAAACCAGAGACCCTTACAGCATTGTGGGAAATACAGCTGCAGTGCTTTAGATCCACTCAAAAGGTAAAGAAGCCTTGTCAGAAGAGGGTTTTCACTTTTTAGGCAAGAAAGGCCATGTTTGTAGCTTCTGCACCACAGCCTCCTCTTGGTCCATTTGAGAGGGAAGGGAAGGTAATGTTGCATTGGTGGAGGAAGGCTACACTCACTCAGGAAACAAGCCTAGGTGGCAAAAGCCAGGGTGGCAAAAGCCAAAAGGATTTGCAGTGAGAAGAACCACAGCCTGCCCAGCCAGAATGCAATGCATGCCTTGATCACAGCCACCAGCTGTGCCAAAGAGGTTGGTAATCCACAGTCCAGCTATGAAAACACTCAGTCTTGCCAGAGACCAAGTGGGAGGAGATGGAGCAAGCTGGGGAGTACAAAAACATGAGCTCAGAGCTGTAGGCAGGACCAGATTATGAAAGTAAAATAAGCAAGCAGTAGTTCATCAGCGTACCTCCACTGTAACTCAACTGCTACTTTCCTTGCAATCCCCACCTACTGCATTTCTCTTTTTGTTCCCATTTCCACTGCTTCTCCAACAAGGACTTTGTCACTTAGGTTCCCCTCTTTCCACAATACCAGGACATGCTACCTCAATTCACCACCAGCAATTCCAGACACCTTCCCCCTTTAAGCAGCCAGCCAACCTCCATTGCTCCCTGCCTCTGACCTATGAGACTTCACAGCGTAAATGTGAGCAGTCATGCTGATGAGTTTTACCCAAGACAGCCTAAGGGAACCCAGTGTCCAGAGTCCATATGTGCCAGAGGCCAGCCAACTATTTCACAGCTTCCCTCCAATGCCCAGGCATGTTCACCACTTAATTTCCTAGTTAGTTACACTGCTGCTAGATGTGTGCTTTTCTACCAGTCTGCTTTCCTAAGCATTGCCTACAGGTAATTTCATCCACTTTGCATATATCCCTTACTAAGACATTTCAATTGTTGACCAGCCTTAGCTACTGATAAAGCAGTAGAGATCCTAGAGACATTCAGTTCCCCAAGTTCTGTGAAAGCATACAGCCAGATGGCACTCCACTAAGGAAATGCCTTCAGTGTGAATCTGACCCAGCTACCAGACACTTAGAAAATCCACATAGATTAAGACCATCCTATATGCCTCGATAGTAGGAAAAGTTTATTCAGGCTTAATTAACAATTCAGATATTCTAGATGACCTACATATGATTAATTCCTACGGCTCTGGCAATTATTGTTCCCATTGCTGATTTCACTTCTCTTCCTTCTTCTCCTCACCTTACCTGCTTTCACAATGTTTTTTTTTTAAATCCAAACAAGTATTTTCTTCGACCTTATGTTCCAATATGGGCAAAAATGTATTCTTACCATAAATCCTGGTTCTTCAGCAAATAGGCCCTTGCCAAAACAAGACCTGAGGAACATCAGTATGGGTGTTAGCAAGTAACAGTATGAGAAAAAAGCATGATTTATC